>NC_064430.1:13040000-13340000 GCF_023375975.1 Astyanax mexicanus | reverse complement strand
ATTAAAGAAATTGGAAGAAATGTTGTCCTTAGTTTATAGAATAAAACAACAATGTTCATTTTACTCAAAAATATACCTATAAATAGCTAAATCAAAGAAACCGATTCAGCAACTGAAGTGGTCTCTTAATTTTTTTTCCAGAGCTGTATACACACACACACACACACACACACACACTACTACTACTACCATATACGTGTAGACACTCACTGGCCATTATTCAAGAGCAGCCATTACTTCTGTACCAAGCAGGCTGAGGTAATGAAAGTATCAATCTCCAGGCCTATAGATGTTCACATGCTTAATAGTTGTGCACTACTTGTGTTCAATACACATGGGGACAATGTGTTATAGGAGAACATTCATAACTTCCTTGTGGGTTGGATTATTAACACAGCAAAGGTCGAGAGTGTTCACTTTCGTGTAATGCCACTCCGCGTGCTCTTGGTACGGCACGCAAACACACACATATACACACACACACACAGGTTTCTATTATATGTTCACCACCCCCACACACACCTTTCATTATGCTTCGACTCTGTAAGTGTAATAACACAGTGGAAATCTCATGCTGTCTAAAACACACGCTACTCCAGCACAGGGCACACTTCAGCGCGGATATGCTCATAAATCACAGCCTCTTATATCGCTTCTTAAATCAAAGTGGAATGACTCACTCTACAATTACAGCCAACACGTCATGCTTCTAAACGCAGGTTCTGAGGACATTTTTCACATTTAAGACACGAGTAGACAGTAAACACTGAGGGTTTATGAGTGTGTGTGCTATATTCTACCCTTTTTTGCCCTGGTTTGCCATTTTTTGATGTTTATTTTATGATAGTTCTCATCTCACCTTGTATTTTTACTCATCCCTACTGATGATGTTATGACCGTGATGTTATCCCCATGCAAGGCCATAACTCTGCTTTGAACCGGACCTTCAAAGGGGGTCTGGGGGGCAAAGCACATTAAATAACACATTTTTATGACACCTAGATGAAACATGATGCACCTGATCTGCTGGAGTTAGTTTGCTCTGAAGGAATTGCATCACTACCTGCGAGCATCAGATAAGAGCAGTAAAGTAGATCTAATTCTTGGAATATTGCTATGCAATCATTTACCAAAGTACAAGAAAATTTGTTCACAGCGAACCAAGATATTAAAATATAAAAATATAGCACCATGTATATTAAATGTGTGAAAGACATTTCTGACTATAGAAAAAGAAACAAACACATATGATAATGCATCAGTGCAAATAATTTAATGACCATGAAAAAAAAACAAGTAATTTAAGTTGTGTAACAGCAAATCACAATGCACACCATTTAAGCTGAAGTGAATGTGTCTGGAACATGGGAACACAGTTATTAAGATGAGATGTTTGCTGCTATAGTAATGTTTCAAATACAGCTCTGAAAAAAATAAGAGACCACTTAAAAATGATGAGTTTCTTTGATTTTACCAAATTAAAAACCTCTGGAATATAATCAAGAGGAAGATGGATGATTATAAGCCATCAAACCAAGCTGAAGTGCTTGCATTTTTTCACCAGAAGTGGCATAAAGTTATCTATCCAAAAGCAGTGTGTAAGACTGGTGGAGGAGAACATGCCAAGATGCATAAAAACTGTGATTGAAAACCAGGGTTATTCCACCAAATATTGATTTCTCTTAAAACTCTTAAAACTTAATGAATATGAACTTGTTTTTATGCATTGTTTGAGTTCTAAAAGCTCTGCATCTTTTTTTGTTATTTCAGCCATTTCTAAAACTCTACATGTCAGTTTTTATTTCGAATTTGGGAGAAATGCTGTCTGTAGTTTGTGGAATAAAAAAACAATGTTCATTTTACTCAAACATATACCTATAAATAACAAAATCAGAGAAACTGCTTCAAAAACTGATGTGTTCTCTTATTTTTTTCCAGAGCTGTATGTCCCAAAGTGTTACCTGATACAGTGAAAAAACTTAAAGCAATGCTCCTCTAACTGTATTTGATGGTACAAGACAAAGAAAATAGTTTTAAATCATGGCAAAAAGTTTAAAAACCTCATTCTCATTCTTAATCAAACATCTATTCTATTTAATTATGTTGTTGATGATGCTGATTTAGTTTTAGTCACAGGCCCCATGTCGTGCAAGAGGTGCCCTTTAATTTTTTTTTCAGTCCTACCCTAAAAAAAGCCCAAGCGCTTCATACACTGATGTCTGAGTGATGTGTGAGTTTAGTGCCATGCACATAATATATACATACACAGTAAAAAGACCGACGGTAGCACTCAGACCGACCAGACGGAGCTTTGAGGCTCACCGTTCAGTTTCCAGCTGTGATGAAGTGAGTTTTCATACCGATTAAACGTTAAACTAAAAACAGCTTGCCGCTCTTGCTGGCTTATGCTTTTCCATTGACAGCACCGAGAGCATATCTGTCAGTTTGAGTCGGGGGCAGGGGGCCGAGAGACAAAAGGAACGAGCGCGAGAGAGACAGAGACAAATCTGCAGAATAAGCTTTAATTGGGTAATTACACAAAGTGGGAATGAGGCTTTTACAGCCCCAAATGGGAAGTGAATTAGCCATTATTCCACGCCTGTCTCAGCAAGGCTATTACTTATGCAGTGCTCTGGGACTCCCTGGACTCCTAGGAGCCATCATAAAGCAGGACTCAGGCCAGCAAATTAGCCTCACCGCGCCGAGGGAGCAAGAACGGAGCAAACAAGCACGCGATAAAGCGAATCCCTGGAATAACACTCCAAATCAATGGTGCACCCATAACCATCTTTTAGCTGTCCATGTCTCGCATGAGCAACGGCTGCTGGAGGCCATTCGGCTTATGACCTGGCCCTGATATCGAGGGCTGATGTAACAAGCCGTAATGATCTCGTGTGTTTAAAGAGGCCACTACTTTTTCTTCTCTGCTAGGGAAAAGCCATTGCCTTCCTGACCTTTAAATCCAAGCCATCTCAACCTTTAAAACCTATTAGGCTTTAACGGGACGCTGTTCGCACTGATGATCCCATTCATTTTTAAATGGATGCCGAATGCAGTGCAGTTCAGTGTATTTCCCCCTGTGCTGCGTTTCTCTGAAAGCCTCACATCCGAGCCGAGCCGTGGAGGGAAATGGCTTTTGTTTGACTGATGGATGTCGCCTGACAATTCATTTGTCACACGCCACCGCTAGAGCAAGGAACAGCTGGTTGGAGCTTGCTTGCAGGAAGCTGAACATTGACATCTAGTGGTGAACACTGTATGCTTTCACCTCTGATGAATAAGCTCATGTCACAGGGCCCGTGGACCATTTCAAAGGTCGACCACCAAAAATCAATACAACCCATGTTTTGTAGGTGTGGATCTTTTGTAATATTTAAAAGGTAATAAAGACTTTTTTTTCCCAAACACTCTTAGTTGGAATTTATGGATGGAAAAAGCATGGAAGTTTCTGCCTTCTGAAGAAATTGAACAATGATTTATTCATTTAATCTAACCTTTTACTTGGAAATATTTACTTTGACTTCATATCTCAACATATGAATAAACTATGCCAAAACAATAACACATCAAGAAGAAATAGTTCCTTCAAATAATGACTTATTTTCTTAATGTTTGACTTATTACAGCATGTTAAAAAAAATCTCTTAATAAAGTCTGTTACATACTACTGTATATACAGCTCTGGAAAAAAATAAGAGACCACATAAAATGATTTTCTTGAATCAATGAGAATGAGTTTCTTTTATTTTACCAAATTTAAAACCACTGGAATATAATCAAGAGGAAGACTGATGATCTCAAGCCATCAAACCAAGCTAAACTGCTTGTATTTGTGCACCAGGAGTTGGGTAAATTTAGTTATCCAAAAGCAGTGTGTAAGACTGGTGGAGGAGAACATGCCAAGATGCATGAAAACTGTGATTAAAAACCAGGGTTAGTCCACCAAATATTGATTTCTGGACTCTTAAAACTTTATAAATATGAACTTGTTTTCTTTGCATGATTTGAGGTCTTTCAGCCATTTCTTATTTTCTGCAAAAAAAAAAATGCTCTAAATGACAATATTCTTATTTGGAATTTGTGAGAAATTTTGTCCGTAGTTAAAACAACAATGTTAATTTTACTCAAACTTATACCTATAAATAGTAAAATCAGAGAAACTGATTTAGAAAGTAAAGTGGCCCCCTTTATACTATAAATTATAGGCTTAAATAACCTGGCAATGCCAGTGTGCTTTAATACTTTTATACTGGTAATATTTAATATTAATATTGAAAATATAGCATATCAAACGTAAATGAGAAATATTTTGTGACTGAACTTTTGCTCATATCGTCCAGCACTATAAAATGCTGAAATTAGCAGAGGCTATATTCTGAATAGAAGAAATAATGTGTTATTAAATTTTCTCTTTTGTTATATTTTTGAGATTTATTGACTGAAACAAAGGACAAAATCTTGCAGTCACCTCGCAGTGGACTTCAGCTCCACCCCATGCGCCTACTATAGATCCTGCTCCATGACATCTATGCATTATGTGACATTTAATATTTACCTTTCACACATCTCTCGCCATGGCAGCAAAAAGCGGTACAATTCCACATGCGATAGGTCATGGTGTGACATTTTATAGATGGTGAATACTTTATGTTCATTCTGTGTCATTATAACCGTGTCAAACATGCGCTGAAGAGGTGACTAAAGGTCACTGGAAGATGAGGTGTAATGAAATTTTCCCAGAGGGACACAGACGACATCTGGTTAATTACAGCATTTGCCACAAGGGGGCTTATGGATGTGCTGGGTGTACTGAAGTACTGATGATTTGGGGATTTGAGAGAACCCTTTGTAAATGTAGTTTATACTCCACTACATTACCAGTTCCAGGTCAGGAATACTGGAATAACCATCAGTTGACCAGCTGGGATTCTGCTACCTCTGAGAACATGGAAATACTTTTTTTTTTTTTTTTTTAATCTTTTGCAATAGTTCTTCAACTGCAGGCCAAAAGCATAAGGAGCCGTGAAAAAAGAAATCTCATTTATTGAAATAAAAAAATGACATTAAATTAAATAGCTTTAAAACGGCACTATGATCTTGGCAACACATGATGTGCCCTTCTTTCTATTGAAGAGATATTAAAGAGATCACATTTTATGTGTCTTTATAACATTTTGCAATATTAAATGTTCCTATGTACATGTGCCTTCATTTCACCTACTTACCAGCTGCTCTTATCGTCATCATCATACAGCTGGAATATTAGTTACTGGGCTCATGTGTAAAATATACAAATATATGTACATTAAGGTTCAGTTTCTCAGCTTCCTGTATCCTGTATCTCTTTGTTCTGCACCTCAGTACAAAGCCTGGCCCAGTACAAATCTCCCAGGACCCCGGTATAACCACACAATAAATATAGAGTGCCAGTGAAAAGGATCATGAGCAGACCTAGTCACAAAAGGACCCTGTATAAAAGTTTGGCCTGTCTAGGTCAGGCTGCTGGCTAGGTGTTTGTGGTTTTCTTTGTTCTCGGACATGCTGTACTGTTGTGCAGTGGAAGCAAGGCATGTATATATGAGTTTGGGAGTGTGTGTGTGTGTGAGTGTGTGTTGTGTGTCTAGAATCTCACTGGAAGCTAGAGGAGAAGAAGACATTTCACAGACGTAATGGCTTTGCCAGATCCTGTGTATATGAGGAGCTTATGTAGGGGACGTTATAAGTACCCCCTTCCTGCTCACTTTGACTGACAAGTTGTTTTCATGGTGCACACAACCTTCTCCACTTATTCACCCAAACATAGACCAGAATAGTCTATTAGTGTGTCAGTTCTGTAGCTAGCTACATGCCTGAACAAAAATTATATGGGACCTATTTTAGTAATCTATAGGCGAGCCTTCAAACTTGCACCACGCAGCTTGATTTAGGGCGTCTGTGTGTCTTTGCTATAAAAACGTTGGGAAAAGTATGCCTTTTACGAAATGTAGTAATTCTCTTAATTAATTATGGGTGTGTTTTGGGCATAGCGTTAAAACAATCCAACCCGGGTGTCACTTGTCATTAACTTTAGGAGCCAGGTGTGTTCTGACTTTGGTGGATTGGTATAAGACAAAAGGCGTAAAAGTAGACTATTGGTGAGATGTAAGATAAAAATGAGCACCGTGAAACATGTTGAGCAGGGAGTAAAATAGGGCCTATCCAGTTTTCTCAGCAAGGGTTTGTCAGTATAGTATAAACCCTAAAACCTGCAGGGCAGTGCCACTCCAGACCTAGACTCTAAACCACTGGTTCAGTAAATTTCCCCTGCGTAGAAATCAGGTACATAAAAATGTCAGAGACGTCAGGATTTCTGGCCACGTATCGATGTCCACGGGCCATTGGTTCTTTAATAATTTCGATGGATCGCTCTCAAGCCCAACTGCCTTTAATTTGAGCAAGCCTGACCAAGTCAGCGCGTTCCAGAGGGAAATCAGAACATACCTTCTATAAGGTACGTTCTATCTATATCTATACTGATCTTTCCTTTATTCAGAATGCTCAGGGAACCATTAATTGAGTCTAGTAGTGAAATCTTGAGCACTGGAAGACATATGTGTAAGCAGTGCTTTGTAGACTGTGTCTAACAAAGAAATATAACAGAAATATACCATATGCTGGTTTGATGGTCTTGAACTTTGATGGTCAACTAGCTCACATTTCCCACTTTGTAATTGTGTTATACAATAAGTGCATATACATTTTTATAATCCCCGAACATACATCTTGAATATTTTCAATTATCAATGTAGTACAAAGGAAGTGATGTAAGAACAGTAGTCTTTCTGCACAATTGGATTTGACCCTGCTAACTCTGATGTTGTGACCAGCCCAACGGACATTTTATGTGCATATTTAATATATTTTTAGCACACAAACCAGCCTGTATGGCATCCAATCAAGAAAAATAAACATTTCAAAAGAAATTGCAAGAAAATGGGTTAAACATCTTGAGCTTAACATGCTTTTATTTCAAAAGGGTTTGAATTATTAGGAGTATTTGGATTATCTACAAGGTACCAATTGTTGCTAGCAGGTAGTGAAGTCTGCCTTAGTTTTAATCATTTATTCCACCTCATGGGCCACAAAAGTCTTATTGCTATAGAGAGCTGATCTAGGATCAGTGTTACATATCCTTATATTAACTGTAAGTACTATTATACTGAGCAGAGGGAGAGCTGATCTCAGATTAGTACTCCCACTCAGATAGCTCTGATATGAACTCAGGAGCCTGAACACAAGTACAAATAAAGAACAGATGTTTCTCTGGGATGATGCTTCTCTTCCATCTCCTTTCTTTCTTTCGTTCTCTGTCTGTATATCTTTTCTGTTTTTACTCTCAATATCTTTCCCCCACTCTCTCTTTCCTTCCCTTTCACACTTTTCTTCTTTTTTTCCCCCACTCTTCCTCTGTATTTATATCTCTGTCTGCTTTTAACTCAGGATAGTGCTTTGTTTAATGTGTGTGTGTGAGACACAAGACTGAAGCTTTCCCGGTGTGGAATATCAGTTTTCCAGTTTTCCCCCACTGAGCGCATTTGATAAGTTGGTGGGCTGACGGAAGGAACTGGAAGTCCGACTAGCCAGGAGAGCTCAGACAGTGATGTAATGTGTTTATGAAAAACACACTAACAAAGTAATCGTGATCGAAGTGTCTGACATTGCAGTGTTCAGTCATTCAGGATGTATTCATTCTCAATTTAGCCTGTTATCTGTACACAGAGGATTAGGAATTCTTAGATTCCTATCAGTGAAATTCCAGATAGGAACAGTTGTTTGTATTGGGTAATTTTTATACTTTTTCCCCAAAAATTTTTCCCATTTTCTCCCCAATTTACAAGGCCAATCACCCAATCATAGGGACTCCCCTGATCACTACTGATGCCCCAACACCAGGAGGGTGTCCGACACGTGAAGTCAGCCAACACCTCTTTTTGAACTTCTGCTAATGCTGCACATTTGGAGGAAAGCGCAGCAACTCGGTTCAGTGACACATCAGCTCACAGTCGCCTTGTGCTGATAGACATTACCCTTTGGAGTGATGTGAGGAAAGAGCGCCATCTACCCACCCAGAGAGAGCAAGACCAATTGTGCTCTCACGGGGCTCCGGTAGCCGATGGCAAGCTACATGAACAGGATTCAAACCGACCATCTCCTGATCGTAGTGGCAGCGTTTATCCCGCTGGAGCACTCAGAGCCCCAGTATAGGTCATTTTATACAACATACAGTCATCCCTGTAACCTGGTCATTATTTATCACCATCCACCTTATTGTTATGATGAAAAATAGGGGGCCATAAAGGAATCGATGAAGATTACAACCACAGTGATAGTAAATGTACAGAATGAGTAGGATACTATACTCAGTTAATTAAGGAGCATTACTATAATTAGAGAAAAGGACAATCAGCTGCATTTAACATAAAAGTGCAAAAAAAAAAACAGTGGAAAGTATTTGTCCCCTTACAGATTTCTTCTGTTTTTGTTTATATTTTTCAAATCATCAAACAAACTTTAATATCCCATGAATATAACCTGAGTAAATATGAAAAGCAGTTTTTAATTGATTTAATTAATCAAGGGAAAAAAATCTATCCAAACAAATCTGGCCCTGTGTGAAAAAGTCATTGAAAAAGGTAAGGAGATTAATTAATGCTCCACTGATGTGTAATACAGAGAACAGGATCTCTATCATTGCTTACTGCACTGTAAGAGTCAAATTCGTTTAACATCCTGTAATATTACTCTTCCACCTCAGTCCACATGCTTCTTTAACTTTCTGTTATAATTATATAGCTCTTAGCTGGTCCTAAAATGCATGTGTAAAGCGTGTTTCTTCTTCAGGAGTAGGTTAGTGTGAATTTCAGAAAAAAAAAAAATTCACTGCTACTTTAGTGATAAATCCAACTAAAAAGTCATTAGACTCAGATTTCATTTACTGGACAAATGTTTATAAGTGCTGTACTGAAAATAGCATAAGTTAGCTCACACATGTGCACAGGATCTTTGAGTGACGGAGAGGTGAAGCAGTCTGGGTCATCTGTCTGTGTCATATCTGTGTTTTTCCCAGTCGAGAACTGAGAGTTCAGGATAGTTACGTCAGAACAGAGACACATGTGGAGAGCGTGTTTACTAGCAGAGCTACAAGAATTTAAGCAGGGACATGTGAGTATAGAATGGGTCACACACAGTTCTTTTCTGGAATGGCAGTTGTTTTCAAACTAATTAGGCAACAGTGGTCCAATTACATATTACATTATTTTATATCCTTAGTGAAAATAAGTAAACAAATTATCTACTGAGGAGAACTTTACTTTATGAATTAATATATTAACTACTGATGTCAATCAATAAGATTTCTTAACAAAAAAAGGATATTCTGTGAATAATTTTGATTAATCACACTTTTTCTTCTTACGACTTAAGTTTTAAATAATGGATATTTAAACATAAATAAAATAATCAATTGGCAAAACAGACTTCTATTTATATTAGTGGTGTCAAATGCTTTAAACAATTATTTAATTCCAAAACACGATTACACAAGGACTCGAAGCAGCTTTCACACCTGAGCAAGCACCCAAAACATGCAGGGAAAACACGTGGGTCAAATAGTAACAAAAAAAAATGAGTTTCCCTGATTTTGCTATTTATAGGTATATGTTTGAGTAAAATGACCATTGTTGTTTTATTTTATAAACTACAGACAACAATTTCTCCCAAATTTAAAATAAAATCTTTGTCATTTAGAGCAGTTATTTGCAGAAAATAAGAAATGGCTGAAATACAAAAAAAATCCACAGAGCTTTCAGACCTCAAATAATGCAAAGAAAACAAGTTCATATTTATAAAGTTTTAAGAGATAAGAAATCAATATTTGGTGGAATAACCCTGGTTTTAATCACAGTTTTTATGCATCTAGGCATGTTCTCCTCCGCCAGTCTAACACACTGCTTTTGGATAACTTTATGCCACTCCTGCTTCAAAAATTCAGATTGGTTTGACGGCGTGCGATCATCCATCTTCCTCTTAATTATATTGCAGAGGTTTTCAATTAGGTAAAATCAGTTGTCACAATGTTAACACATATGTGTCACATATGATGAAAAGGACAATTTTTGAGAAATGTGTATAATGTATATTCACTATAATGTTAATGTTAGCTATTAGCATTGTATTAAAATACAACTAAAAATATATAAATTACAAAACATTGATTCAGACCTGCCTGAGTAGACAACTTTTTTGCGTTTTAGACACAAACATAGTAACCTAATTGTAACAGGTAAGAGGTGTGAGGCTGGTGGTTTGTTCGGATTCTTTGTCTGCCCTACAGAGCATTCAGTTTGGACAGTCTGCTTGTAGACACAATCTAGTTTTATAGATTTTTCAGGCATTGTTTAGGCTACATATGCAGAGTTTGCTTCCTTTGGGTTCCAGCACATGTCGGAGTAAATGGGAATGAAACGGTGGATGTGGCTGCTAGACAATGTCTGAAACGATCAAGGGTTGACATTGTCATCCCTCTTAGTAAATCAGAGATGCGGGTGATTATCAGACAATATGTGAGACAGTGATGGCAGACTGAGTGGGAGCAAGATCATAAGGGGAGGCATCTTTTTGCTATACAGGCAAGGGTTGGTTCGAGTGGCAGTGGAGGGTACGGTCGGAGACAGGAAACTGTTCTCACCAGGCTC
Organism: Astyanax mexicanus; assembly: GCF_023375975.1. Taxonomy (NCBI): domain Eukaryota; kingdom Metazoa; phylum Chordata; class Actinopteri; order Characiformes; family Acestrorhamphidae; genus Astyanax; species Astyanax mexicanus. The sequence continues at coordinate 13,329,267 of NC_064430.1, read as the reverse complement.
AGAGTGGGACATACTTTGTTAAATTCCTCTCTGCACATGATACAAAAGCACACCACGGGGCTTTGTCGTAATTGTCACCAGAGGGAATTATTTTGATTATTATTATTAGTTAGTAAATTAGTAAAATTTTCTTCCACTACTGTTGCATAATTTACTTGCCCGAAATCACACTTCACACTCCAGCTCAGTAGGTGGCGGTAATGCACCTTTAGTTAGTCTGCCATTCGCCATTAGCCTGAAAGAAGAAGAAGAAGAAGAAGAAGAAAGTAAGAGGTGTGGCGTCTAATTATGGCTGCCATTAGTGCTCTCTCCAAATCAGGCCCCCAGCTTTTCCCTTCCAAAACGTGCCACCGGAAGTGTGCTGCTGAGGGATGAGAGGACCATTTGAGCGAAGCTATCCATTCACTTCCATTCATTTCGGGGTGTCTTTGAACTAATAATAAATGTATTTCCAAGCCGTTTTCGATTATGACACGGCCCGTGTTCTTTTCTACAAAGAACAGATTTTCTGCCATTTGATCCATAAGATTAATAATCTGTTCATAGCTTTAGAAAATAACATTTTTATAGAACTATGCTAACGATGACGTAAAAAGACAGCGACCCAAAATACCGTGCTGTAATGTTTGGAGAAGTTGCTCCTCTTAATTTAAAAGTACAGAGCTGATTGAATTAGAACAGGGTCAAAGTAACGTTTTATTATGCAAATATAATACTACTACTAACAGTGATAATACATTGTAGATAGTAAGATAGCAGTAAATAGAAGTAAGATAGACTATGAGAATTATAATGTATAGATATAACTGTAATTTATATTACACATTTATTATTCTTATTACTGAGTTTCTAAATGCTTGTTATATAGACAAACTATGAATATTCTTCAGTAAATCCGTGGACTAATATTGGATATCAGTAATTCTAGTTTATATCTGCTGTTCATTTAATAAAAGCCCCATTCTGGGACGGAATGGAGCTTTTCTCACTGTGGAGTAAATAGTTCTGTGCAGCTCCTATAAACAGTACGGTTGTTTGCACAGCATGCGAAAGATTTGCGTCATGCTGGCGCCTGCGCAATCTCTCACTTTCCCGGTTAACGCCCCACGAGAAGCCGATCAGGAAGTGACACGATTGGCCTCACCTGGCTCCGTTGAAATCAGCGGGATGGCTTGGTCCAGTTAATATATACTGTCAATGCTCCAAATAGATTGGGTGGGGTGTGGTCTTTCTCCCTTTGTGGCTGATTAGCCAAATCATGGCCTAGATAAAAACAAGCCTTTACATATGTAGCTGTATCTTCTTGTGCTGTTCCTCTTGTTTTGTTGCAGTGCTGTGATTTAGACTTCCTTCAGCTGTATTTGTTTTTATTTTTGCTTTGGATGTAAACCAGTTAAGGTAATTGTGAGCTGTGCCACCATGAAGAGAGCTTAAGGATTTGTACACTGTGATATCTAGGGGTCCTGACCTGGGTGTAAGGTTCTGTTCTGATTAAGAAGGTACTTTTTATTAAGAGTTTCTGCTTTATTACTCGTTTTTTTAACTTGTCCTGCTTGCTCACTGCTTGCTCAGTTACTTTTTAGCTTTATTCTTAATTTGTTCTGCTACTAGTTTTCAGTTTGCCCAAACTATTGCCATGCTCTGTTTGTAGCATGTTTGGTTATCGGCTTGCCCTGTTCTCAGCCTGCTCAGCAGCTAGTTTCCTTATTTATAACATGTTTGGCTACTAACTTTTATTTTCTGTTAATTTGTTTAAGCAGTTGTCTTTCTTTGTTTACAGCCAGTCCAGCTACAAGCTAGCTAGCTTTGTTTACAGCTTATTTAGCTAGCTATTGTTTTTCAGTTGCTCTAGCTGCTAGTCTGTCCATAGCTAATGTTCAGCTAATTGCTTGATCTATGTCTAATTTTAAGTTACTAGCTTTCTCTAACCTTAGTTTGCTTGGTTGATGTTTTGAAGCTGGTTAGCTTATGGTTTGTTAACCCTACAGCTTGCTAGTAGCTGTTTTTTTTTGCCACTACTAGCCTTCTGTGGTAAGTAATGTATTGCCCCAAAATTTTGTATTCTCATCTTTCCTTGTTTGATTGGAAAGACATTTAAATGTTGCTTTGAAACTGACTTTCTTTAGGATGTGGTAAAGTGCAATCTGGCTAAACATTATTATTTAATTAATGATTATTTTGAGCTTCCAATTATGTTTTGTTTACTCAAATCAATACAAATGGTTCTACAAATGAATTTTTCTTTTTTTGGGTCAGGAGGGTTTTGGCTGTTCATGGCTGTTTCTGGCACCAACACCTGTTATTTGTTGTGTTGATTGTTACTGAATGTTAGTCCTCTTTTTGCTGGTAGATATTTATTTGGAGTCCACCCCTTTTGGTGGTCACCTTCCCTTTCTTTCTTTCTTTCTTTCTTTCTTTCTTTTTTTAATACAAGGAGTACCTTTGCTGGTAAGAGTGTGATGACTTGAATTTTGTCTGAGCTTCATTTCAAGTGTAATAAACTGCCTTTTTCATAAAGTGCTACTTGTTTTGTGTGTTCTTGAATTAAATGTTGCTTTGGATACGTTTTGTCTTTGCAATATCTTACTAGAGGCTAAATGGGGACCCTTTTATTGTAACTATATTTGGTGGTGAAGGATATCTTTGGGTGAAGGGCCCAAGGTGGTGTAGTCTAAAGTTGAGTAAAAAGTCCTTCAGTACTTACTGATTTGAATAAAAACAAATCACACCCTCTTCTAGTAAATAATGCTAGAACTGGCAGTTTATTATTAAATCCTAAATGCTGGTCTTTGCAATCTTTTGACCATGGACTTGCATGCTTATGTTTTTGTTTGGTTTGGTTGGGAGGAATTTAATAAATTAAGTTAACTTTATTGTCCTCAACCTGTCTAATGCTGACAAGATTACCTGGACCTAGTTAATTCCCTCACAGACTACATTTTAGGCCACCTGTCCCTTGATTGAAAGCAGTGGTTTACTAGCACCAATCTAAACATGGTAGATCTATTGGGATGAGGAGGTGTTTTCAGGCATCTTCCTTAACCACAAATTTAATTTGGTAATTGTTTTTCCACTACTGAAATTCCTCTAGTACTACTAATCCACATCTAACAGAGATTAAGATTGTACGTAGTGTTCCTTCCAAAGAGTCCAATGACAGGACATTGTGCATAACAATATTAACTTTTCAGCAGTTATAGCTTTTCTCACAAATTCATAAATTTCCTCATTCATTTTATTTCCCAGATAATACACATAAAATTTTACTGTAATGTTTCCTAAAGTGAGCTCATATTAAGAGACGTTGCCACTCATCCCAAGTTATTGCACAACACGTCTGCAGCCTGTCATTCCACTCAGGCCACGAAAAAAAGTCATTTCAGCCAACTCCGATTCCTTCCAGGCTCAGTTATTGTTCCACGTTTAAAGTCTTTGGCTCTTGTCCTTTGCGGTTATTTCACCACCATTATATTCAGAGTGGCCAGTGGCATGCTGGTCCGTCTGTGAACCAGAACTGAACACATTAAACTGTACTTTCTCAGCAGATTATTATCTAAAAGATTGTTTATTAAGTAGCTTTTTTTGGTTTACTTTTTGTCATTGTGGTATTTTTTCCCAGGATTTCTGTTTGTTTTAACATACTATTATATTCTGAAAAATAGTATGGAATCAGTAAAGTTGGCTAAATGAAATACAAGGCTTTCTTTTCTATAGTTGGTTTACTACACTGTTGAGTGTGTCAGATTATTTAGGGTACAGGTACAGAAAATAAATACCTAAAAATGTATTTAGATCAAGTTACCTTTTTAAATAAAAATGAATTATTAATGGGCTCATGACCTTAAAATACTGTTGATTATATTTATTTATATATATATAGCAGAGTTATTCAATTTTAAGATAACCATAAACGGATATATTTAGCATGTTATCTTTTTAAATGGTGGTAAAAAAGGCTTGAAAATCTGCCCCAAACTAAGTCACGCACATTTATTAAAAATATTTACAATATTTAATAATTGCATAATTTGACATCTTCTGAAAACTTGTTTTTAGAATTTAGGGATAAGAGACATGAGCAAAATAAATATAAAAAACATAGCTATTTAAAAACACACTGCATTTACAGTCTATATTCAGTTTGAGCCTGCACTTGACATTTTTCCACTAGATTTGATGTACACAAGCAATAAGTTCCCATCAACCAACTCAACCCATAATAAGGTTATCTCCTCTTCTACTCATGAACACACGTTTGGTATCGATTGAACATTTGAAATCTGTACTTTCAACTATATTTCTTCATGTTTCAATGAGCTATGAGTGTGAAATAATTCATATCAAACTGCACCTCTGTTATAGCTGGTGATAACTGTGACTTCTAAAGGTTAAGATGAATCAATATTGATTTGCTGTAAGTAAAAGTGACAGACACAGGCATCTGTCTTAGCATGCCGTCCTCTTGGGAACCGAGTAAGACCTTTGTGCGTCATTTATTGGATTGGGCATCGATGGGGCAGAGATACTTCAACCTGAGGGACATATCTGTTCCTCTTATTCCATTTCTCAACATCACAAAAGCTCGCAATCCCTTCTTTCCCACTGGACTGTCTTTAAACTGTCCAGAAGCGGCTGTCCTTTAGCGGCCTGGAATGAAGAGAGAAGAAAAGGATTATCCATGCATACTGGCCTCCCTTCATGCATATGACTCACCGCTGACCCGTGAAACGCTTACACAAGGACCAGCTTCGTTCATCACCGCTGTGGTAAATTAATGGCTTTCTTCGGAAAACGGTTTGAATCACAACTGTTGCTTCGATCCAGTTTCAGCCAAATGTAACAGCTGCAGGGTGTTGAGAGTACTGTCACATTATGAGGAAAGTAATGGATGGCTCAGAAAGACATTTGGTACACATCCATGAGGGACAACAAAGAAAAAAAAAACACAAAGGAAAACACAGATAGACTGAGAAACACATTCAAGCAATCAATGAACAGGAGATCCTTGAGAACAGCAAATCATTTTAGATCTACACATTTAGAAAGTCTGCAAACTTATCATTCCACAAAATACAGCGCATCCCTCAAATACAGCCAAAACTAAGTGATGCATGCTTACTTTTGGCAACATTCTAGAGTTAATCAATATAGCCATTTGCCAGTTCCCACTATAGAAAATATTGTGCTTATTTAGGTGTAGTGATTGGTTGGGGAGGCAACTGTTCATTTTAAAGCATGTTAGCAGTAGAGTATTTGCATTAAAGTGACAGAGCCTTTAAACAACTCATTCTGAAAAGAACAGAGCTGGTGAGATCCGAGTGATTTTGTTCAAAGAACTTTATGAACAGATTTTGTAATGTCCGCTTTAATAAAGGGGCTTCAGCCCAGAAAACATGCATTTCTAGTGATGACATTTGGCTTTTTCATTGCTTGCATGTGTGCATTGTATTGGAACTGGGTTTGTAGTCATTTCTGGAAGTGTTCCTGAGCAGACAGGAATTTTCAGTACAAAATCATGCCAGTTTTTAAAATGCAGTGCCACTTGAGGATCACCAGTGCCCAAAAATCACCACTATCTAAAACTAAACATCAGTCTTGTCCCATCCATTATCTGACTGTATTGATTATTTGTATTATAGATGCTAGAAGTTCCAAAGTGTTCACATTTTTACATTGAGGTACATCTGTTAAATGTTACCATTTATTTTTTATATTTTATTATATTTGTACCTCTTTTTTATACCCAGTCATGGGTGTTAGTTGCAACACAGTAATTTTCACCACTTTTTTTGGAATATTCTACCAAGTTCTAAATGAGTTCATGTTTTTCATGAAATTGTAAACTGCCTCACTTTTAATATCTAAATTTTGTTATACTGCAAATAAAATATTGGTGTTACAATACCACTTTTATATACAGGGGTTGCAGAACCAATAACATAACATTTTATTAAAACCAGTAAAAAAAAAAAACACAAAAAAGTCACACATAGCTGCTGTTTTATCAAGTACCACACTGAAATAATCAAACTAGACAAAACCAAAGAATGGAATGAGAAAATATAACCCTTCCCTATTCTGAGTTACAACAGAACTAGTTAAAACATAAACCAAACAAATGCTAACTACACTAAACATCCCTGACTAATAACTAAAATACACGGAGTAGTGCTTCTGCCCTCTAACCAAGGGAGAATCCAGCTCAAGACCAGTTGGTTGTTCAGAAAATCAAAAACCTAGGATAACATAGGATGTGTTTAATGGATTACCAGCCAGTCTTAAGCTATATTATTTAGCAGGGTAATCAGACAAAGAGTCTACACCACACCTTTCTTACCTGCCTGAAACTCCAGATGGCACAAACAAATAAATCTATTATGAATCAAAAAGTTAGAAACTCCAGGTAAAATATCTCAAAACAAAGCATGATCTGAAAACAACAGGTGAAAACAGGTTAAAAAAAACTTTGAGAACCTGCTGGTAAAATTGCTGAGCAGCTCTAACAGAAGTAATTTAAAGTTAAACTAAAAACACAGCACATGGTGTGACAACATTCCTTTAACTGAGGCAGCCATCTTGAATTCTGCATTTAAAAGCTTGGCCCCTCCCTCAATTACTCTAGCCAGGCATCCCATTGGTCAGCAGCTGGTGGAGTCAGCAGCACTTCCTGTGGAGATAGGGCCAGAGAGAAAAACTAACAAAAAACAAGAAAAAGTGCTTGAATGTATTTATTTACGTTTTATAAAGTGTCCCAACTTTTCCCAATGGTGTGGTTGGTGTGAGGCAGTGGATAACACCACCCCCTGCCAGTGAGCAACCACATCAGGTGGGAGACTAGTGTTTACTTCTTGGTCTGGGTGACTGAATGCTGTGCTACACAAATAAGAGTCCTTGGGCAAGACTCCTACATTGACCCACCTCTGTAATAAAAATAATCTTGTAAATCACTCTGGATAAAACAGTCAGCTAGAAAAAAATGTCGTAAAATTTTATAATTGGGTTAGTAAAATGGCTAATGTTATCCAGTTAATGTACCAATCATTACCCAGCATTCCATCCAGAATGATGGCATTAATTTAATTATGTACCTGTAAATATCACCCTATGATTGTCATACACTCTAAAAATATAGGTGCCACAAATGATTGAGAGATCCCATAGAAAAAATATATATATATTTTCCCTAAAAATGGCATGCTTGTGAAAAAGATGTGTGTGTAAAAAATACTTTTATAGGCTCTACTATAAAAATATTTGTCAATTAAAAAATACTCTATTATACCAGTATTATAGAACTCAGTCACAAAAATAGGATAGCTCAAAAAAAAAACATTTGCAGCACATGTATAATTGAGAACATGGTCTGACTCAAAATCAAGGTCTTACTCAAGCTCAGCTCAGTCCAAGTAAAACATGATCCAGCAAAATGTTGGCAATGTCTTTTTAGATAGATTTAAACTCTTAGGCCGGTCCATAATTCACATACGGAGATTTTGCAACATTTTCTGGTTTTAACAGCATCTGCACACAGAGTGTGACGACAGCTTTTTGTCACATAAGCCAGTGTTTTTTAACCACTGTGCCGTGGCACACTAGTGTGCTGTGAGATATTGTAAGGTGTGCCGTGGAAAATTATCCAATTTTCTTAATTGGTTATTACTTGGCACATTGCCAAGTGACAATGTTTTAAACAGGTGGGCAGTGATGGAGACGTTTTTGATAATTAATAATCCAAACTCTAAACAGGGATCAGAATCCAGACCCTGATGAAGGCTCTAGTATGGGTGGAAGTAAAAAAAAATCATGGGGTGACGTAAAACCTATTGTGCCGTGTGTGTGGTGAAAAACTGGCTAACAGTGCCATGCTCCCAAGTAACCTTAAACGCCATCTCCAAACGAAACATCATAGGCTCCTGAGACATGAATCTTCCTGCACTCATTATGTAAACTGCCAATAAACTTCTGCTCAGATGAGAACGCTAAATTCCAATTCTGTTCCTTCAGCTTGTCGACGCCCGTGCTCGCCAGCGTCGTGCTGAGTGATGAGAGGGTGGGAGGAGGGCCATCTTCCCCCCAGAGAGAACGAGGCCAACTGTCCTCTCTGCTGACCACAGTTTGAACTCGCAATCTCCCAATGCCCTAGGGGTAAAATTATATTTTTAGCACACAAGTTTGGTAAAATACAGTAAGACAAATAAACAATGCCAAATACAAATGCAAAATTGTATTAATATGGTAAAATTGTATTAATTTGTGTATTATGTATTGTATTATGTGATGTTGATTAGGTTGATGATTTTAATTCTTCTTATAAAGAAGCATTGGACAAGAACTGGTATTTTTGCTCATGGGTTCCCCTAGAGCTGGGGAGTGTAATTTACTTTTACTCCACTCTAGTAAATATAAATGATTAGAGTTTGAAGCATTGCTGTGAGGATTTGATTGCATTCAGTGGTGAAAAAAGCAAAAGTAATCAACACCACATACCATCCCAATTCTGTAAGCTAGATATATAAATATACAGTATCATGTATACAGTATATACATGATACAGTATACAGTATCATGAAAACACTACCGTATTTTTTGCATTATAAGGCGCAATTCAAATACTTGAATAATTTTCCCAAAAATCGTCTGTGTGCCTTATATTTCAGTGCTCCTTATGTATGAATTTTACCAGTCAGGTTGTAAAAAGCAGTAAAGCCACTCCACTAAAGTACAGCATTATACAGAAGTTTCAATTAAGTTTCTCCAGCACTGAGACTCGAGACTGGAGCAGTTTTAGCATTAGCTGCTAACCGTGCTGAGCGCTAGCACTTTTGCCACTCAGAAGTGAGTAAATCGGACTGTAGCCTGCTGCTACCCGTGCCAAACACTGCAGGAGCAGCATTAGCATTATCCGCTAAACGCACTTGCTTTCCATGTTCAGAGACAAGTATATGGGTCTGTAACCTGCATGTTTACCATATTAAAACAAGCTATGTGTAATACCGCACTGGCTTACCGGAACACTCAGGGTTCCTCAGTGTAGCTCTATCAGGTGCCATTAGCCACTAAACATGGCTAGCCTGGAAATCTAAGCTAACTGTAAATAAACAGAAGCACTTTACTTACCCAAATAAATGAGGGTTAATCTGTGTAGATTAGCATCTAGCGCTTTTTTGACTTAAAAAATGTTTTTTTTTTTTGAATTACAGTTTTGTTTACTTGACTTGGCTTAGCCACCCAGCGAGGCCTGCTGCTGAATTAAAAGGAAAACACGGTGACACCCCTGTTCCTTACTAATGTCACTTAATGCACCTTATAATTCAGTGCAGCTTATGTATGGAAATAGACCAGAAAATAGACGTTAATTAATAGTTTGCCTTATAATACAGTGCGCCTTATAGTGCGAAAATAGATACAGACCCAAATATGACTTGGGATATGTAGTGTTACACAGTTCTTTTTAATTACACTTCACATTTTAATAGTATTTTGAAACCTTAGGTTTTAACCTTATTTTAGTTCAATTTGATCTATTTTACCTTTTGTGTTTTTTTAAATATTTAAACTAGTAAAACGTAAAACAAGCCTCAGACTTCTTACTCCCTTTTTTCGCTCTCTCAGAAACACACAGAGAGAAGATTGAAGACCTTGCCTCCTCAGTGGCTGGGCACATCTTATCCATCATGCAGGTCACCCACATGTTTTCAATCTCATGGGTCATTCTGAATGTCTGTGTAATTTTATAGCCCCAGCGCAGCACCATGTTGCTCCCCATACAGCTCACATACATCACTACGTGTAAATGTTGAACAAGCCCTGTAAAGCAAAACCAAAGAGCTAAACCAGGGCTCTACATGTATGTGTGTGTGCAACGCTGAGCATGTGTGTAATTACTTTTTGTTTAAGACTTTTCTGTGGCTGACGAACTTATTCTGTGAAACAGAGATAACTCTTGGTCTTCCTTTCCTGGGATGGTCCTGATGAGAGCCAGTTTCATCTTTTACTTTTAAAGCTCTTGATTTTTTTTTTTTTTCAATTAATTTGACTTACCTTCATTTCTTTAAGTCATTTTTTTCTTTACTTAGTTGAGTAGTTCTTGCCATAATACGAATAAGAACATTACTCTAACGGAGCTATTCACTGTATACCAACTCAACCTCTTCACAACTTTACAACTGATGCTCTCAAACACATTAAGAGGTCAAGAATTCAAGTATTTAACTCTTGACAATTTCAGCACAGCTGTTAACTGAAAGACATGCTAAGGTGACTCTACCTCATAAAGCTGACTGAGAAAATTCAGCCAAGATGTGCAAAGAGTTCATATCTAAGTAAGAAGTGCCTACTTCTTGTTTAGAAGAATCTAAAATATAGAACATATTCAGGTTTGTTCAAAACGTTTTTGTTTTTTATTAAATAATTTCACATGTTTTTCTTTATAGTTTGGATGAATTTAGTATACTAGTTTACTACAATGCAGAACATTTTAAAATAATAAAAAAACACTAGTTGACACTAGTACTCTATTTTACACCCATACACAGTAATATACACAGTAATACCTAGGTGAATTTTATCATGGCCTATTCACCTGAAGAAAACCACTATTCATAAAAAAAACTATATATTTCAAAGTCAAAGTCAAAGTGTTTTTTATTGTCATTTCAGCTATATACAGAGTACACAGTGAAATGAAACAACGTTCCTCCAGGGACCATGGTGCACATAAACACAGTGTAGACAGAACAATAGTGCAACAGTACAAAAGTGCAGACAGACAATACAACACAATACCGACAAAGAATAATAAATAACAAGACAGTGTGCAAATTATGCAGTGTGCAAAAAGTGTGCAAAAAAGACCAGTGAGGTAGTAATTACCTCTATTACACAGTGTGCAATAGAGTCCAGTGAGGTAGTAGGGTTTTTAGTGCTTTCCATTTTCTGGGGTAAGTGGGGTAAGAGTGTGTGTGCATGTACAGAAAAACCATCAGTTCAGTCTCTGCAGTTGAGGAGTCTGATGGCTTGGGGGTAGAAGCTGTATTTCATTGGGCATTCCTACCTTGTGTCAGATTTATATGTTAAGTGTATATAGTCAATTGAATTATTGATGAACCAGTAGTTGGACTGGTGACCAAGCATCTGTGGAGCTACAACCTAAGATCTACATGACTCAACGACTGGGAATGCTGTGGACATAACCTAACAGTCTGGCCCAAATGGATCAATCCAACATTTCAGTAGAAATCAATAGGATTAAAATTATGCTCTGGTCTGAGGTTAATGTTATGGTAAGGGCCAGCCTTTAAAATGCAATTGAACAAATTAGGAATAAAGCAAATCATAAATGCTATGAATTTCATGTTTCAAGTTCAGTTCAGTTATTTATGATGTGACTGGAGCAAACAGAGTTGCTAGTTAGACAACATGCATACTGTATTCCACCCCAGCTTCAGTATTGCTTCAGTATGTGACCTGTAGAAGTGTGTCATTCTGGAAAAAAACTGTCTGTAATGAAGTGACAGACTTTTTATTACACTTTTATACCAGTTCTCAATAATAACACTATTATATAATCCCGTTATTATGTTTGTTAACAACTTCAGAGATTCCTGTTTCCCTGAGTTGAGTCCATTTCCCCAGCCTGGGTCTGTTCTGTATTCACTCTCACCTATTTACAGCTCTCGGTTCATGTGGCTTTGTGGTGGTACGTCCTTGTAAAATGCTCACTGCCGAGTGACATCTCTGGCCTTTTATTCGCGTAATGTGACATGTCTGTGCACAGCTGAATTCATTAAGTTGAACTTTGGTTGAGAACCTGTGTGCTGGCCTGTGCTTGAGAAGGTTTGAATCATTCCTTGGAAAGATGACATAAAAACAGGGTGAGTGCAGGAGGGGGAAGTGAAAGACAGAAAGAAAGAATGAAAGAGAAAGACCTTTCTGTTGTCACTTTTCTCAATGTTAAAATGAGTAAGCTGCTTACTGGTAAACTGGCCTATTTAATGTAAGAAGTGCTTCAAAACTTTTTTCATGGCTTATTTTCTTTTTGACACTCTTCCATAAAAGCTAGATTTGTAGAGTGTACAACTTTTTTGATGACCTGTGGATAGTTTCTCTCACCTGAGCTGCGGATTTCTGCAGCTCCCCCAGAGTGACCATGGGCCTCATGGCTGCTTCTCTGACCAGTGCTCTCCTTGCCTGATCTGTCAGTTTGGATGGACAGCCATGTCTTGGTAGGTTTGCAGTTGTAGAACAGCTAAATGACTACATGCATGCAGACCATTACGATGACTGCCCTTGACACCGCTTTAATATCACCAAAGACAATGCAATAGTTTCGAGCCAGACTGTCATGGAGTGACACAGAAAGGAATTGACAAAAGTCCCACTTTTGTCTTGTTGAAGACAACCAAGGAATGTGTGTGTGGAGACACTGTGGTTATTAGCAAGTTAAACAGTTTATTGTCACATACCACATGCCAAGAAGTCAAAAGGTCATACACCAAAAATGTAGGCTAGTAGGAGAGGGTATATATAGACAGGAAAGCAGGTGAAAACAATCAATAGTCTGGTGACTGAGACAGAGTGAGTGTCATGTGAGTGCCAGGGGCATTCTGGGAAAGGGAGTTCCGGATCAGCTTGGGAGACGCATTACAGAAGCATCACACAGAACACCATTAGGAACCACTACAACTTTATGCCGAAACCTCTGGCTTGTTGCATTACTGGTATGTTTATCTCATTAAATATTGCCCATATCAGTCTCAATTTTTTGTAACCTTTATCTTCTTTATCAAATAGCATTGCGATCCAGTGCACCTGAAGCATTATTTCTCACCAGATGTTGGGCGTGATTATTTAGAGGTTTATTGAGGTGGAATGAACTTCCACTCTACAGCAGGAAGCCCTGATTGTCTTTAGACTCTGACAAAAGACCCATCTTAAATGTTGGGTTACTGGCAGCTTTTATGTTTACATGTTGTACCACCTAATGTGCAACTAATGAGCCTCAGACAGCTGTGTAAATGCACAAACACAGCTTGTCTTGTCCCTCTAGAGAAGTCTTACAAATAGAATAGGACTCTCTGGAGCAGATAAGCATAAACCTACTGGCACCATGCCTAATGCCAGGAATGGTCTAAAGGGGTATTAAGCTCTACAGCATACTTTCTTGGACAGCATATACAGTTACTCCAACAAAAGCAGAATAAACTCTTTCTTTTTATTGCTCTGGATTCTGAGAGAACAATTGAATGAGCAGATGTCCCAATATTTTTGTAGAAACACAGGATTCCAGATTTTTATCATACAGCATAAGAACCATAAAGAAACGGTAAGTGACTGTTGTATTATAATACGTTTTTAAATCTTATAAACCCATTTTCCATGATACATCACTGTTTTCAGTAAGAGCTGTTTGATGAGACTTACAGTAGCTCCCTTGTAAGGATTCCGATGGATACTTTCCAGAGCTAGATGAGATTTCCAGGCCTACTGCACTGAAATTCAAAAAGAGACACACATGGGTCAATATCAATATAATGTGCCTTTAGCTGTTTAAATTTCATACGAATACTGTGAATACTCTTTTCAAGATTTACTCTGAACTCACAGATTATTACAAATATAAAGGAATGTTAATTTTCACTTTAAAGCTTTTTTAAAGCATGAGCTTTTTGTACATTTATACAGTTTAATATTTTGTCACACAGGCCAGACTCAGGACAAACACTCGCAGATACAAATTACAAAGTTTATTAATAAAACGGTAGACTTACAAGAGTAGTGAGGGGCAGGCAGGGGCAGTGGCAGAATGGCAGCTAAAATAAACAATGTATCAGAGACTAGTCAGGCAATCCAAGGTCATACACAAAAAATCCAGCAATGAAAGGAAGAAGGCAAAGGCAAATAATAGAAAGGGCAAGGCAAAAGACAAAAAGCTGTAATACAAAACAGGTCTGTAAAAATAAAAAAGCAAAGACAAAGCAATGCCTCATAGAAGAGCTAGGAAAACTAGATTCAATACACAGCAATGACAAAGCCAAACTGAGGGGTATATAAATATGTATATACAGAGGAGAACAGGTGAAAACAATCAATAGCTCGGACAGTGGGAACGGCATAGCTTCACGTGATCTTAAGTGTGAGTGTCCACTATTGTGCAGCTTACCATAACAGGGTGGACACATGTATGACAGGAAATAAACAGCAAAAATCTAAAAGTCTGAAAAACTTGGTTTCTGCTTCATTGTGCTTATTTTGAGTTCAAATTACTTAAAATAAGGTACAAAGTCTAAATAAGAATGATTAAGATAATTATCCCTAAAATAAGCAAAATAATCTAACACTCACAAAGCTTAGTAAGACAAAAGTCTTACCAGAAAAGAAAATAAGGTTTATTGCCTTAAATTTAGAAAATTTCACTTGCTAAGATTAAATTTTTTGCGGTGTGTAGTTATTCAGAATGCTCCTCTTTCTTTTGTTAACACAGAAAAGTCTTCCTCTGTTTTCAGGAATAGACTCAGCATCTCCCCGGGCAGATGAGCGGAAGACCGAAATATCTCCTTGTCCTGTTCCGTAGGTTGCAGGCCCCCTAATGACAGTAGCAGATACAGCTTTGCATACTTTCACTGCTGGAGTCATTAGGCTGAGGTTCTCCATGAATCCCCAGAGCAGAACCACTAACCACCCTGGCCTCCTATCGTTACAACACAGACTCCGGGCATGAGCTGTGTCTGCTGTGGTCTACAACAAGAAACATTTTGTACACTGGGGTACAGACAATGTACGTGTGTACTTTTAAAGATACAACAAGGACCTTTATTTAAGACACTTAAGGTGTGATTCTGGTTCATATTTTTAGGGTAAAGGTGCATATTTATACATAGTCATAATATTCTAACAAAAAAGATGCAGAGCTCTCAAATAATGCAAAGAAAAGAAGTTCATATTCATTAAGTTTTAAGAGTTCAAAAATCAATATTTGGTGGAACAACCCTAGTTTTTATTCACAGTTTTCATACATCTTGGCATGTTCTCCTCCACCAGTCTTACACACTGCTTTTGGATAACTATATGCTACTCCTGGTGCAAAAATTCAAGCAGTTCAGCTTAGTTTGGTCGCTTGTGATCATCCATCTTCCTCTTGATTATATTCCAGAGGTTTTCAAATTGGTAAAATCAAAGAAACTCATCATTTTTAAGTGGTCTCTTATTTTTCTCCAGAGCTGTTTATGTAAATTGAGACATAGATGCTTCTATTAAACAAAAATCACAGACCGTTTAGCTTAAATTTAGACACAAGAATCAGAATGACCTGACAAGTGACTTTTTTTTTTTAATGACTGAAGACTGTAGTCTCTACATACTTTATTTTCCTTCTTTCAAACTGTTCTTCACTGGTCAGGACCCCACAGGAGCACCACAGATCAGCTATTATTTGATTGGTGGGTAATTCTTTCTCGGCACTGCTGGAACGCGGACATGCTGGTGGTGTTATTATTAGTGTGTATTGCTTAGGTGGATTAGTGGCTCAGGGACAGCAGTGCTGCTGGAGTTTTTAAACACTTCTGTGTTACTGCTGGACTGAGAATAGTCCACCAACCAGAGTATCTAGCCAACAGCGTCCTGTGGGTAGAGTCCTGTGACCAGAGTTCTGTGACCAGTAATGGAGTAACAACTAGTTTGAAGTGTCTAATAGAGTTGTCAATGTTTAAAAACTCCAGCAGCACTGCTGTGTCTGATCCCTTCATACCAGCACACCACACACACTAACACATCTGTGTACTGGAAAAACTTATTGAATTCATTGTGCCATTGAAAGCATTACTGCCCACAGTGGACAGCGCAGTGGGTGGCAATGATTGTGACCGGCGGCTTCTGGCTAGAATTCTCTGAGCAAACAGGCAGGTGACTCACATGGATACATCCCACAGTGCAGTGCAACATTCTTTGACTACTGTGGGACATGGAAAATGTCATGGGTGTTTTTTTTTTTAATTACATCAAGCACAGAATGGTGTTTCCTTTCATGAGTCAAATATTCAGTAAGCTTTCTGAATTTGACGAACACAACCTGCATTCATCTTACCCACCGTAGCCTCGGTCAGTCCGTGCCCTCTTCATCGCTGAGTGCCCTGTGCCCTGGCCTGTTGCTAGGAGACGGACAAACTGTATGCGTGTGTTTTCTTGTGTTTGTTTACTTTCCCCCTCCTCCCCACATTCCCTCCTGTCCTTTTCATTTAGCAGGAAATTACCGCTTTGAAGAGCAACAGAATGTCATAAAACGGCCTGGTCTTGACTACCCTATAAACACGTGCAGTTTGGAAAATTACACTGTGGCTCGGCCATCGTTAAGGTGCTGCTAATGTGGGAACAGAAGCATGCGTGCTGTGTATATATACATACATATACATATATACACAGGTGCATCTCAAAAATGTTTATATAATTGAAAAGTTACTTTATTTCAGAAACTCATATATTATATAAATGTATTACACTCAGTGTATCAGACAATGAGAATATTTTATAGGACCAATTGGTACTTTTAGCAGTGTGGCCAAGTCCTGCTGGAAAATGAAAACTGCATCTCCATAAAAGTTGTCAGCAGAGGGAAGCATGCAGTGCATTAAGTGGACCAACACCAGCCAACAACATGTCTCTCCAAAACCATCACAATTACTCCTCATAGCTGAGCTTATTACACTAAACTCACTCCAGTCCTATATGTGGTTTTGTTAGGATATACACTACTGGTCAAATGTTTAAAAACAAAGTAAAGGGCAGTAATAAAATTATTTCTAAGATGACAAAATGAGGCATCTCATGACCTTACACGCGGCACCGGGAGCAGATAGCTTCCACTTCTGCAGTGGACCAACCACACTGTGTCATCTACACCATATCTCACCAACCGACAAGGCCAAAACATCAGTCTATAAGTTTCTACACTGCAAACTCTTGAGAAACTCAATGGACTCCTGATTAGAGCTAGAAGTTTAAACCAAAAATCAGCATTAGCATTAATGCATTAGCATTAATGGTAAAACGATTTATCGCTAATCGTGACTTAGGTTTAAATGTCCAGCTTTTAGACACACACAGCAAACAGTCCTGCCACTGACAAAATGCTGATTTGCCAAAAAATCTCCACATTCCATTCTGCGACTCGAATATCAGGGCTAAAATCCTAGAATTTGCAGTGTTTTTTTTCTAATTTTTATCCCATTTTCTCCCCTATTTACAAGGTCAACTACTCAACCCACTCATTAGGAGTCCGCCTATCACAAGAAGACTATCACATGCCTCCTTCGATACATGTGAAGTCAGCCACCGCCTCTTTTCGAATGGCTGCTGATGCAGCATTACCGAGTAGCATCGGAGGAAAGTGCAGCCACTCAGTTCTGATACATCAGCTCACAGATGCCTTGTGCTGATTGACATCCCTCTGGGAGAGATGTGGTGAGAGAGCACCATCTACCCACTCTGGCAGCTGATGTCAAGCTACATGAATGGGATTCGAACCAGTGACCTCCCGATCATAGCGGCAGTGCTTAACCCAATGGACCACTCGGAGCCCTGAAACTTTTATTACAATTTAATGCAGAATTATTCTACAATAATGGCAGATCTGAAATGTCTGCAATGGGTTGTTGTGATTATGTAAGCTCCTGTGCTGGTCTTGCCATCTGTGGGCACCAGTAAACCGGCAGTTTCCCAAGCATTTCCCTCTTATTATCACCTGCCTCTTAACACTGCTAAGTATTTGTCTGCTCCTTCTAGAAACACCTTCCTGGACTACATCTCTTAGCGCCAGCCACTAACTGCTTCCTGATCCCTCTTTATATTAATGACCTCACACTCTCCCACATCACCACCGAGCAGGAATCTCAATAACTGGCATGTGGTAAACATGAGGTAAGACTTTATTTGATGCTGTTAAGCTTTTCCATTCAGACTTAAAGCATTTAAACACTGTCTGAAAGTACAGGTTCCTCTCGGCCCAGAAGACTCTGTTGTCCAAATCCATCCTTGTATCTTAGTAACGTGGCAGCTGTAGCTAAGCATCAGTGGGTTGGGAGTTAGGGGCCTTCATCATGAAGCCACACCTGAAGCTACACAAAGCAAGATGTTTTGCTAGGTACCCTCATTTAAAGCTCGAAAGATTGGCTCAGAGCAGAACCTTCAAAATCACATCTGGCGAGGAGCAGATACAGATGCAGACTGGTGAAGATGGGTGGCAAGCTGTCATTAATCCAAGACATGCTGTGCAAACTCTGCCTTCTAATTCAAGTGAGTTGGAGGAACTTCAGACACCTAAAGCAGGCCTGAGTATCTTACTATTACCATGATGGACATCTTTAGCAAAACCCCTCGGCCTTCAAACATCTGCTGGTGTTTTAGCCTTCAGCCTCAAACAACTAAGCCAACAAGCTGCCAGTAATCCCTCAAGCCACTATGGATCTCATCAGGCAAACCTGCTGCAACGACCACTAACTGCAGAAAAGAGTGGTAAGTGTTTCAGACGAAACCACAGACAAACCAACCATCAACAATCTTCATGCCTACTTGATGTACACTGTGTTTTGTTCTCTGTAGTGGTGACATCATGAGATGATGATCATCATCTTCATTATCAATCATCATTAATAGGCATAATTGATATAAAATGCCTTTTATGTCTGCATTGTAGTTCTTTAAATGTCATTTAAAAACACTGTGTAACAAAACTTTTTTTTCTAAATGTCATTTTTAGGATTTCCTAAATTTAACTTAAATGAACTGGGGGTGTGCCATCTCATATCATTATATCATGATAATATTGCACATTTTTTGATAAAAACTCCATATTGTAATAATAGCATATTCTTTTTACTGTATTTACAATTTATATGAATGCTTTAAATCTGCTGCATGTTAGTTTTGTCATAGATTTTTGTTGTTACATTACTTTATTTCTGTTACTCTTTTTTACAAATTATTATTTAATGCAAATTTAGGGACTTAGTGATTATGAAATAAAGTACCAGTTAAAAGTTCCGCAAATTTATTTGGGGCTTTCTAGTGCAGCGCCCCTACATTTCTCTATTCATTTATTCAGCCCTTTTTTTAATCTTATTTGTCTCCCCCGTCTGCCTGTGAAACACTCAGGATTTCGACTTCCCAATAAAAGCCTTGATTAGAAGCTGCTGAGTCGAATGTGAGTTTATGCGTCTGGAATAAATCAGCCTGTTTATGGCTCTTTGTGATAATGTGCCTAAAATAAAGTCATCAAGAAATAATGTTGTTCGGCCTGTTAACTGAAAGACCAGTGTGACTGTAATTGGTTTCAGCTGTTAAAGACCATAAGAATGTGTGTAATGTACCGTTTAATCAAAGCACAGTCCATTTGTTTTTCATATGTTTTACCCACAAATTATTATGTCAACATGCATGTTGTTGCCAAACTTCAATTTATGAATGCATGGCTTATTTAATATGTGTACTATGATGCAACCCCAAAATCATAAAATCTGTATGGAAAATGAAAACAAAGAACATTTTCATTGACTCTGTATGATTTCATTTGATTTATTAATATACAGTACCAGTCAAAGGTTTGGACAGCTTTCTCATTCAATATTTTTTTTCTTTATTTAATTTATTTATTTTCAACATTTCAGATTAACCTTAAAGACATGAAAACAATTAAGGGACATATATGGAATTATGTAGTAAACAGTAAAAAAAGTGTTGGTCCTCCACAATCAGAAACCACAGGTGTTCAGCATATGTTCAGCTTACAGCCTTATCTTTTATGCACTAAAATCCCTTCTGACTCCAGGATGGTATCACATAATCATATACACCCCATAAAACCTTTGTCTTGTTTTTTTTTTTTTTTAAAGTTAAACATATGGAATATTGATGAACATAACATTGATCATTATTATTAAAAAAAAAAAATTCTATGGGCGCCGAGTGGTCGAGCGGTCTAAAGCGCTGCCACTAAGAGCAGGAAGTCGCAGGTTTGAACCCCCACTCATGCAGCTTTGCCATCAAGCTGCCGGCGCTCAGAAGAAGCAAAATTGGCCCTGCTCCCTCCGGGTGGGTAGATGGCGCTCTCCCCCCACATCACTCCTAGGGTGATGTTCGCAGCACAGGGCGTCTGTGAGCTGATGTATCAGAACTGAGCTGCTGCGCTTTCCTCCGAGCGTGCTGGCTGCTCGGCAATGCTGCATCAGCAGCAGCTTGAAAAGAAGCGGTGGCTGATTTTCTAGAATGTTTTGGGTCATTGTTATTTTGCATGGTCCACCATGCATAATGGAGTCTATGAAAGAGCTTTCTTGTTATGAATAATTTTGTGGGAAATTATTTATTTTACATGACATCACGCTTTTGTTATTAGTGTGTTACCAGATATGACTGCACCCCATTCATAGGTCATAGTTTTGAATATTGAAGATCCCTACTGATTTCATTATCATGCAGATGCCAGATGGAAAAGTTTATTTTAGGTCATCATGACCACGTATTTTGAAACCATCTAGCTTCTGACATTTTTACATTTTTCCTCAAAGTCAAAGTGGTTTTTATTGTCATTTCAGCTATATACAGAGTACACAGTGAAACGAAACAACGTTCCTCCAGGGACCATGGTGCACATAAACACAGTGTAGACAGAACAATAGTGCAACAGTACAAAAGTGCAGACAGACAATACAACACAATACAGACAAAGAATAATAAATAACAAGACAGTGTGCAAATTATGCAGTGTGCAAAAAGTGTGCAAAAAAGACCAGTGAGGTAGTAATTACCTCTATTACACAGTGTGCAATAGAGTCCAGTGAGGTAGTAGGGTTTTTAGTGCTTTCCATTTTCTGGGGTAAGTGGGGTAAGAGTGTGTGTGCATGTACAGAAAAACCATCAGTTCAGTCTCTGCAGTTGAGGAGTCTGATGGCTTGGGGGTAGAAGCTGTTGCAGAATCTGGTCGTGCTGGACCGGATGCTGCGGTACCTTCTTCCCGAAGGCAGGAGGGAGAACAGTTTGTGTGAGGGATGAGTGGGGTCATTCACTCCTGCGAGCAGAAGTGTGTTATGTAGTTAATGATTTCATGGTTGGCTGCGTGCGGCTTGCTTTGCCGTCATATGGCTGTGTGTTGTTACTGGAACTCTGCTGTAGCAATTCCTGAACATACTGTTTATCAACACATCCAAAAGACAAGATAGATGAGATAAGATAACGGGTTCTCTCAGCAAGTGTTAATGAATCATGTGGAGTTTCTAATAAATTACTGTTCTCCTGACGGCTCGTGTAAATTGTTCGTGGGAGCAGCTTCAAAGAAATGGCTTTTTTGTTGATGTTGCATAACACCACGTCATCCTGACAACACAGAGACTGTAATCCCAACAAAACTCTTGCAGTGTAGTTCACTGTAAGTCATTAGGATAATTATGTGTATCTGTGTGTGTGTGTGTGTGTGGGTTGTGCATTGTTTAGCTGGCCTCCAGAAAATGGACAGCAAGATGACACTGTCAGAACATGGTCTGCATGTTACCTAAAGATTCTATACCAAAGCGCAACCTGTTCCATCAGATTTGATCAAGTATACCTGTTAAATCTGTGTTTTGGATCAAGTCTATTTATAGTCTGTTTATAAGTCCTGTTTACCCGTATGGTAAATCCAGCCAAAATACACGGCAAAAAACTGAATCTTAGCAAGTAAAATTTTCTAATTTCAAATTAAAGGCATAATACACACACACAAAAAAAAGTGAATTAGCTCTACTTATGATGGTTTTACAACTGTCTTGTTTGGTACAGACCTGGACATTTTAGTTTAGTCTTAACTTAAATAGCAGGTGTGAAAGGTGCCTTGATTCACAGTCCAGACCAACAAAACAGAAGAGTTCTTGGTTTGGTTCTCTTGAACCATGATTTTGTGCATACAGTACAGCATTATGCTGTATCTACTGTAACGGTAGAATAACTTTTACAGTGTTTTATCTCTAGCGCTTCTTCTGCAGTGTGATGCCTATGCTCACAAAGGGAGTCAGATTATGCCAGAGAGTCTGATTCAGCACAACACCTGGAAAGGCAAACTGACAATATTCTATAAACTAGTCAATGCAAAGTACAGGGAGATACAATCTATTTAGGTGATGATGACAGAATGTAGGAAGCTCTTTTTTATATCCCCCCGATTTACAAGGCCAATTACCCAACCTACTCACTAGGACTCCCCCTATCACAAGTGATGGCCCAACACCAGGAGGGTGAAAACTAGCACATGCCTCCTCCGACACATGAAAAACCAATGACTGCCTCTTTTTGAACTGCTGCTGATGTATCATTTCCGAGTAGCGTCACAGCGTGCTAGGAGGAAAGCGCAGCGACTCGGTTCCGATACATCAGCTCACAGACTACGTGTGCTGATCGACATCACCGTAGGAGTGATGTGGGGAGAGAACGACACTTACCCACCCAGAGAGAGCAAGACCAATTGTGCTGTCTCAGGCCTCTGGCAGCTGATGGCAAGCTGAATGACCGGGATTCAAACCAGCAATCTTAGTGGCAGTGCTTAGAGCTGCAGGAATCTTTTTAACCCAAATTTAATCCACTTGGTTTTCAAACTCCAGTGTGAAACCAAAACTAACCAGACTAAAAGTACAGTATGCAAACTAGCAAGCACATAAACCTTGGTTTGGGCTCTAGTTCAGATTTTAGGTGTAAAATCACCCTCAGGATCATCCACCCCAGAGTCAGACACAGCCCTACTGGAGAAGTCGTAACCTCCATAATACCCTCACCATACAACACAGCCCACTCAGTCCAGCACTCTAAAAACAGAGAGGTGGGCTCATTTTTGTGGTCTCCTTACGCTGTCATCTGGTTTCCTGACAGTGGCATGAAGCCGACCCCACAACAGAGCTGAGCTATATAAGAGCACACACACATTCAGACCCTTACACACACTCGGCATGCTTTCTGCAGTCCTCACAGCACCACAGCAGACCTCACCTCACTAGAAGACTTTGAGTTGGGTAAGACTAAGGAATTCACATTTAGTGCTTTATATATATATAATTTTATTTATTTATTTTTTTAAAGTATAAGAATATAATGGCATGCGATTTTATTTTAAACCTGTAAAAAGGTTTTAGAATTGTATACATATAAAAAAACATAACTTATAAGAAAAAAACAGTACAATAAAAATAGAACTAAACATTTCAACTTTATTATTCAAATTTGTGTTTAGGGAACTTTTAGCTGGATTAGGTACATTTGTGCATGGCCTTTGCACATACTTGTGCTTGAATTTGTGCAGAGTGCCGACTGTAACGAAAGCAAAAGGGACTAATACTTAAATTCATATAAAATGTCTAGAATTTTTGGTTGTGCTGATAATGCAATTGCTATAAAAATGTTAGAAATGGAAAAAGAAACTTGTGGTTTTGGACCACCATACTATAATTTGCTTTCTGATGTAAAATCTTTATTCAGAATGTAGTGTAGTCCAGAATATGGTCAAATCCCTGTTTGAGAAACTGCCCTTGTATATTGTTAATGTATGTTTTTGTATGTTTCAGCTGAAAAAAAGGATAAATAACTTTATTTCCACAAAAAAAAATAATTCCAATAATTTTATATTGATACAATTGCAATGAAATGCATAAAATAGCTGGATAAAATAGCTGGCAAAAATAAAAAGGAGTAAAATAGCTATGAGCATATTTTTATGTATTTTATTTAATATGGAAAGAAAATACAAAGCATTTAAACAATGTATTTATGTAAATAGATAGATATGTCTGTCATACAAAAACATTTACATTTTTGTTCAAAAATGAATAGAAATGGTTAGTTAAAAAAATGTAAATTAAATCCTTTTATATTAACATTGACGTTCCATTTAAAGCTTTTTCCTTTTTCCTGGTTCCACTTTTTTTTGCATAGACAATATATTTGTTTATTAACTGATTGCCAGTTTTTTTCAGTGAAACTTCCAATCCAGTAATACTGTATATTCATAATTGTTTCAGTGTGGGATTGACTACACAGTACAGAGTTATTAACTACATAGAAAATTTGGGCTACAGATTAATGATCTTGCAGTGCTTTTGTGAGTAAATCTATGTGAATGTTTGTGCACCATCTGGTACATATGGAATATGTGTAGGTAGCTCTGTGTTTCCTTCTTGAATGCTGAAACATTTTTACGTTCCCCTGATGCACTCTGATGGCTCTCACAGATGTGATATCTGAGAGCAGTAGTCTAGAATGTGCCTCAGTTGTATAGATGATTTTGCCCTGTGTGAACTCTTTTGTTAAGCAAAAAAAAGCTGAAAAATGCAAAAAAAAAAAAAAAAAAAATTAAATTAAAACATTCTTCTTCTTTTAAAAAGCCACATTTTGTTCATTAATGGTTCTTTAAACATGTGTAGTTGTTACAGGTAAAGAACTTAATTTATCTCAAACGTTAGTATGAACTCTGTAGGCTAAGTCTGACATTTTCTTCTGTGCAGTTCATAAGTGCAACTCTCTGACCTGCAGGAGCTCAGTGCTGGACTATAATTAGCGTAAAAAAGCGAAAGGTCATTAAGCGGGGCCAAAGGTCGCTTGTCCAGAGCCAGCATGGCCTACCCGTTAACATGGGGATTTCTTCTCCTCCTGTGTGAAATTACTGCCACCTTCACTCAAGGTTTGTTTTCTTGCCCTTTTCTTTGCACCACATTCACTCTACATGGCCTGACATGAACTAAGCCTTTAGTCTTGTCTGGATAGTCTGTGATTTATTACCAGTCAACAGGAGTGTAGATCTTCTCTTTCTTGGCCACAAAATATCAACGTTATCAGCGTGTGGAGTTAAGAGAGCAAGACACCTCGAGGGTCCTAACTTGTGCAACTTACAGACTATTATTACATATTTTTTTTGGGCTTTGTCTTTTTTTTGAGTGAGATAATTTGCAACAGTTGTCTTATTTCTATATTCCTAATTTGACATGATACAGCTTTTTTCTCAGCTGCACTGATTCTGGACTTGATATAACCAGATGCTAACAGTGGATCAACACCAGCAGATGACATGTCTCTCCAAACCATCACTGATCATCAGTAAATTTTGCATTTAATTTGAAAATCAAGGGATCAGAGTCTGGAGGAAGAGTGGAGAGACACACAGTTCAAACTGCTTGAAGTTTCAGCAATCAGTGATGGTTTGGAAAGACATGTCATCTGCTGGTGTTGGTCCACTGTGTTCTATCAGGTCTAATGTCAGTGCAGTATTTTCCCATGAGTCTTACAGCACTTCATGCTTCCTTCTGCTGACAATGTTTATGGAGATGCAGATTTTATTTTCCAGCAGGACTTGGCACACTGCCCACACTGCCAAAAATACCAATTGGTCTTAAGTAATATTGTAATTTTCTGAGACACTGATTTTTGGGTTTTCATTGGCTGTAAACCATAATCATCAACAATCAAATAAATAAACGCTTAAAATAGATTATTCTGTGTGTAATACATCTACTCTATATATAAAATATATGAGTTTCACATTTTCAACTGAATAACAGAAATAAAGTTACTTTTCAATGATATTCACATTTTTTGAGATGCACCTGTATGTTGCAAAGCAGAAACCTTTTATAACATTTATAATTTATTAACATGAGATTATCTGTGGTGAAAGCTCAGGTCCTAATAGGACATTAACAGCTGCCTTGTGGACATTTTACACCACAGAATTCCACCCATCCCAGTTAAGTACAGTGACTGGTGGACAAATAGCCTCATTGTTGCATTTCCTCACTAACATCCAGAGGTTGATTGCGAGTTATGCATGTTAGCCAAAGGCTATGTAGCCAGCTGTCAGCAATTGGCCTCACTGCTCACTTCCACTGTGTGTGTGCCAAGCCCAGTAGCATGGGTACTGGATGAATGGGTAATGAACTCGGGTGTGAGAATTTGGCAAGGATGTTTGGGGAACCTTAGAGACTGTCCAGCTTATGTGTTGTTTAAAAGCACACTGCATAATACTATTAAAATGAAAAATACATACCTTTTAAGCCTCCCGTTTTGGCAGGGAATCTACCGTATTTTACCCCTCTTTCCCGGCGTCCTCCCGTATTAGAATTTTCCAGTAAGCGTCCTGTATTTTAATACATAAAAGCATTCCGCGTGGTTAGTGCCGACAGCGGGAACAACCCTGGAACAACAAATCAGAGATGGATGAATGCAGAGGGCATTCCTGCCAAAAAACACCATATTATGATACTATATACTATGTATGTACATACTATGTACATACTATGTACATATGTATATCATACATACTCCTTCTGACTGCAGAAAATACCATTGATCACAACCAAATAACATTACAATAAAAATACTATATATTAATATACATAATATAATAATTCATATAATAACTTCTACATACTATATCATAATACTATGATACTGAACTTTGGTTGGGCTGGTGGGGCGGATCGAAGCAGGCGGCAGAAAATGTCCCTTATTTTTAAATTAAAATACTTATATTTTCATACTTAAAAGGTATGAAAATATGAATGCAAAAAAAAGAGAACACACTTCGGAGCGGAAGCTAATGGCTAACAGAGGAGCAGAACTATGCAGTGATTGTTTCGAATTCACAACATTTACTGTATTTTTCCACTATAAAGCACACCAGATTATAAGGCAACACTAGTATTGAACAGGAGTGTCAACATGTTTTCCTTCTAATTCAGCAGGTCTAAAGCTAAGCTAAATTAAGTGAACAAAACTGTAATTCTTAAAAAAAAACATTTTATTTTAAAGTCAAACATGCGCTGGATACTAATCTACACAGATTTTTCTCCTTAAAACTGTTTATTTGGGTGATTAAAGCTCTTATGTTTATTTACAGTAATCTTAGATTTGCAGATTTCCACTAAGGCTCGCCGTGGTTAGCGGCTAATTCTGCCTGATAGCACTAAACCAGGGTGATATTAGCTAGCAGTTCATCCCACGTAGCTTGTTTTAACACGGTAAACACACAGACTAGCTCCGATAATACTCACCTCTGCTCTGGAAGGCAAAAAGCTAGAACTTAGCGCATTTAGCGGCTAATGCTAATACTGCTTCAGCCTCAGTACTGGAGAAACATCACTGAAACTCCTGTATAACGCTGTACTTCAGCAGAGCAGCTTTACTGCTCCTTAAAACCTGACTGGTAAAATGTATACATAAGGCACATTGGATTATAAAGCAAACTGACAATTTTTGGGAAAATTAAAGGATTTTAAATGTGCCTTTAAAATGCGAAAAAAACATGGTACACAGAATTTTCTACACCACACTATTAGTAATAGAGTGATTGTCTTATAATGAACTGATTCTAAAGAGAGAACATAATGGTAATTGTTTGTTTTAAATGCATTTATTCATGATTTAAGTTTGTATGTGGTGCCTTAAAAAACTGTAGTACAGTTCCAAAGTTGAAGTTAAATTAACTATGGCCCTTCTGAAATCCTCTGGGGAAGATCAAATTGTAAACAGATTTGTGCACATTATAAGAACATTATGATTCGAGGTCAATTTCTTGGCTGTTTTACAAAATAAGCTTCACTTCTCCACAGGACTATCAAGAGCAGACAATGGAAGATCTGTGAGGAACGATCCAGCTGTGTTCTATAATGAAGGTGACCTTTTATTCATGTAAACTGCTGATAATCAAAACATCATTATTTAGAGTCAAATAGCTCATTCCAATAATGTTTATGAGAATTGCATGTTTCCTTTTAAGCACATAAGGCAGAAAAATGGTTATTTTTAAATACCTGGAGAAATGGCCTTGAGCCTTGATTACAGCTATAGTCCTGTAAGGTGTGGATTACGCCAGTTCCTGGGGCTGCACAATAAAACATATTTTCCATAAGGCAATTAGAACCGTGATATTAATAAGCCATTTTGTATTGAAGATGAGTGAAATACATTTTTTTTTAAATAATTTACTTTTGGTAGATATATAATGGAGAATGGGAACAGTCAAAAAATGTGGCATGACATGTATGGTCTAATTGGTGCTGAGTGGCCCAACGAGCATTGCCACTATGATCGGGAGATCGCTGGTTCGAACCCTGGTCATGCAGCTTGCCATCAGCTGCTAGAGCCTTGAGAAAGCACAACTGGCCTTGCTTTCTCGGGGTGGGTAGACTGTGCTCCTTTCCCTCACCACTCCTAGGATGATGTCGATCAGCACAAGGCATCTGTGGACTGATGTATTGCTGCGCTTTTCTACGATTGCACTGTAATGCTACTATTTTTCACCCTCCTTGTGTCGTGGCATCACTGAATGGGTGGGACAATTGTCCTAGCTCAATTGGGAAGAAAAATGGGAAAAAGTTAAAAATAAATATTTTATCTTTGTGCAGTTATATTAAGTTATTTTCCACTTTAACCAACCTTTTTCTATTTGCATTTCATATAATTCTAGTCATTTTTGTTAGTTCTGATTTGCCTTTTTTTCCCTCGATTCAGATAACTACGAGTGGACAACCTGGTTTAACGTTGATCACCCTGGAGGGAAGGGTGACTATGAGCAGCTGGACGCTATTCGCTTCTATTACCGAGCGCGAGTGTGTGAATCTCCACGGGCTCTGGATGCTCGCACTACAGACTGGATCCCAGCACGCAGCACAGGGGAGAGGGTGCACACTGACCCCGCTTTGGGATTCTGGTGTGTTAATGCCGAGCAGCCTGCTGGAAAAAATTGCTCCAATTATGCAGTTCGCTTCCTGTGCCCAAAAGGTTGGTTTTATATACAGACTAATGCATGTTTCTGCTATATAACATGACGCTATATTAATCATATTACTGTAAAGTAAGTAAGAACCAGATGCTATTGCTAGCTATCAAGTGAGATTTCAGTCTGCCGGTCAGATTCCAGTTCAGTTCAATTTTCATTCTACAAGCAGCTTTGATCTGTGTTTGAGGTTATTGTCTCCATGTTTCAACCATCTAGCTAATGATTTAAGGTTCAACTAAGGAATTTTTCACTTTCAGTAAAAAAAGGTTCAAAGAATGATGCTACCACCACCACCACCATGCTTAATAGTTCCTACAATGGTGCGACAAACAACTCAATCTTTGTCACATAAAACTTAACATAAAACTGTCCACCAGAAGGACTTTGTCCATGACATGTTGGACAAAAAATTACAATTGAGGGTTTTGTTTTGTTTGTTGGTCGAAAATGTAAGCAACAGTCTAATTGTTAATGCAAATCTTTCTTTCATTAGACAAGCAGCCTGAAACTCACGGAGCATGGGGTCAGTGGTCGGACTGGAGCCCATGTCCAGCACAGTGTGGTCAAGTAGCAGTTCAGGTGCGCACCAGAACCTGCAAAACCAAATCTAGACCTTGCATTGGTCAAACCATGGAGGGCAGGCAGTGTAAAGGACCCCTATGTCCAGGTAAAGGACCTGTTTACCAAAAGTCTGTAATTGGCTACTAAAACGAAATAGTCTGTTTGATACTTTTGTGATGACAGTTTGTACTCAAAGTGTTGGACACGTTCCAGCAAACAAACTGTAAAACATTAGTGTTGATCATTTTAAGGCCTCATAAAACACAGCATGATGTTAATGGTGTAACAGGAGAAATGGTATAACGACTCTCTGCTGTTGCCACAGGTTGTGCACTGAAGTGTGCGAGGGGCAGCGTGAATGCAGAGTGCGACGCCTGCACGTGTCCAGACCACACCATTCTCGGGTCAGTCCGCAGCGCGGGCAGTCTCCCAGCTCCCGGTGCAGTCGTCCTCCTCCAGGGGACAAGCGATAAACTTCTCACATTAACTGACCACAACGGACACTTCCGTGCGCCGGGAGTTTGCCCTGATGGCAACACCACACTGAAGATCAAGATGCAGAATCACACTCCTCAAAAGGTCATCGTGCCACTCAGCACTGAGCAGACCACTGTCCTTCACGTGAAGCTGGAGAGAGCAAGTAAGAGCTTTACCATTATAACCTAAAACTGTAATTAATATAGCAGGTTATGATCAATAGGAATATTTTAACCATTTTCTCCCCCTAGAAAAACTGTACGTACAAAAGAACCCAGAGTCCAAAGCCAGAAGAGAGGGTCAAACGGCTGCCTTTTGCTGCAAGATCACTGGCTCACCTGAACCTGACAATTACCAGTGGTAAGCAAGTCCATACGCATCTATGTGAACTGATCTACAGTGTTTAAAGAGGGCTGGTATTCTGTTGCAGCACCTCTACATTTTACTATTTGGCCTTTCATGACTTATCAGAAAACTACAGCTATGTACATTAAAAATGTGTAAAAAAAAAAAAACATAAAATATGTATGCAAATCGCTATTTGAAAATTATGTGGGGTGGTCCAAAACAAATGTATTGTTTTGGAGCATATGAGCAAAGTCATACTTTAAAAATGATTGATACACATTTCTCAGCTCACAATAGCAATAATGCAGTAGCATTATTCCCAAAAATGGGAATACACAGATAGGTTTTCTTTTATTTTTGGAAAAGTACTTCAATCTGCTTTCTAGAAATTAAAGGAATATTCTGGACATGTAGTTAGTTACCATTTTCAAGTTGAGTTTTCAGCTGATTAGCTTCGTTTACTTCTGTAGACTGAGGTGAAATTTGTTTGCACTTCATAAACCTGTTCTGGTCAAAGAAGCAGAAACAGTCAGAATCTTCAAATAGAAGATGGACGGGACTTCTTCCGAACTGTAAAATCTCTACAGTATCTCCATAACTCTGGTCAACCAAGCTAACCCACTATTATTCTATAAAAGCAACAAGAACATGAATATAAATAAACAGATTAAAAGTTCATTTGGCTAAATATGTTTTAAAACCTTGATATTATTTCAGTTTCATAGCACATTCCTGTTGTAATTTTTTGACAGTATACATAGCTAATTTTGTAATAAATGACATCTTTTTCAAGGTTTCACAACGGAAGCCTGCTTGAGAGGAGTAAATTCCAGTATGATGAAACTTTGGTCTTGAGGAATCTTCAAATGGACCAGGCTGGAGAGTACTACTGCAGAGCCAGTAACGAAAACGGAGCTATTAAATCAAAGCCAGCAACTCTCACAGTGATAGGTGAGTCTTAAAACAGTGTTCCTCAACCCTACCCTGGTTGCAGAGGTCCACTGTCCTGAACATTTTAGGCTATATTCAGACAGCAAGCAAATTTGTTGCCTCCAGGACTAGGGCTGAGAGACACTGCCTCAAAACAAACAGATGAACTCAGTTTACATCTTTATGGGTTACTGTATACATCATGTACATTCAACTATCAAATCTCTTTACATTTGAAGGTCAAGATGAAGCATCATGTAACCCAACCCCTGAAACCAACATGATCCGCCTGCCTCATGACTGCTTCCAGAACCAGACAAACTCATTCTATTACGACGTAGGAAAATGTCCTGTTCAAACATGCACAGGCAAACTGGACAACGGAATTCGATGCAAAGATTCGATATCCTTCTGCTGTGGAGTCTCCAAAATGGAAGAGAGACACATAACATGTCAAGGATATCAGCTACCCACAATGGTAGTAACCCAGTGTGGCTGTAAAAAATGTGTCGATACGAAAGCTGTAGTTCGTGGACGCGCTATTGCGGCAGATACTGGAGAGCCAATGAGATTTGGGCACATCTACATGGATGGAGCGAGGATTAGCCGAACAGGATACAAGGGCACATTCTCAATACAGGTTCCCACTGACACAGAAAGACTGGTTCTTACTTTTGTAGACAACATGCAAAAATTTGTGAACACGACCAAAGTACTTCTGTTCAATCCCAAAGGTGGAGCGGTGTACCATGAGATCAAACTGCTGAGGAAGAAGCCTCCTGTAACTATTCGCTCAACAGAGACCAACAAACTAGAGCTTGGAGAGGTAGTGGGAGAAGAACCAATGGCTGAGATTGAAATCCCACCCAATGCTTTCTACAGGGAGAATGGAGAGGTCTTTGTAGGGGATGTGCAGGCCAGTGTTACCTTCCTGGACCCCAGAGATGTTTCCACGGCTGCAGCTGCTCAGAGTGATCTCAACTTTGTTGGGGCCGAAGGAGACACGCTGCCCTTGAGAACCTATGGCATGTTCTCAGTTGACTTCAGGGACAAAGAAAGCAGTGAATCGCTAAATGCTGGAGAGGTCAAAGTGCGCCTTGATGCTGCCCAAGTGAAGATGTCTGAACACTTAAAGGCAATGAAGCTGTGGTCCCTCAACCCTGAGACTGGTCTCTGGGAGGAAGAGGGACAGTTCCAGATGGAGAAGAAGCGACGAGGAAAGCGAGAGGAAAGGACCTTCCTCGTCGGCAACATGGAAATCAGAGAACGACGACTGTTTAACTTGGATGTGCCTGAAAACAGAAGATGCTACGTCAAGGTCCGTGCCTTCCGCAGTGAACGCTTCTTACCTAGTGAGCAAGTGGAAGGCGTTGTGGTGAGCCTGATCAACATGGAGCCTAAAGCTGGTTACTCCAGCAATCCTCGATCATGGGGCAGGTTTGATAGTGTGATCACCGGCAACAACGGTGCATGTCTGCCTGCTTTCTGTGATGAACAGAAAGCAGATGCCTACTCTGCATATGTCCTGGCCAACCTTGGTGGAGAAGAACTGGAAGCAGTAGCTTCAGCTCCAAAATTAAACCCCAACAGTATTGGTGTCCCTCAACCGTATCTAAACAAACTGAACTACAGACGGACAGACCACGATGACTCAAGAATCAAGAAGACAGCGTTTAGCATTAATGTAGCAAAGCCCAGTCCAAACACAGCTGAGGAAGCAAATGGCCCAATTTATCCATTCGAGAAGCTCAAGGAATGTGAGGAAGCTCCATTCAGTGCACCTCACTTCCGCTTTTCGAGAGTCGAAGGAGATCGTTACGACTACAACACCGTACCTTTCAATGAGGATGATCCTATGAGCTGGACAGAAGACTACTTGAGCTGGTGGCCAAAGCCGATGGAATACAGAGCTTGTTATATCAAAGTGAAAATCAACAGTCCTCATGAAATCAACGTTCGCTCTTCTAATATGGGAGGCACCCATCCAAAGACTGTCGGACAGTTATATGGCCTTCGCGACACCCGCAGCATCCGCGACATGGGCCAGTCATCCGTCTCAGCTGTCTGTCTAGAGTTCAAATGCAGCGGCATGCTATACGACCAGGACAGAGTGGACCGCACCCTTGTGAAGGTGATCCCTCAAGGCAGCTGCAAAAGAGACAGTGTCAACAGCATGCTGCAAGAGTACCTGGCGAACCACATTCCGCTGCTGGTCAACAATGACACAAACGAGTTCACCATGATGGCACCATTAGACCCTCTTGGCCACAACTACGGCATCTACACTGTCACAGATCAAGATCCTCGCACAGCTAAGGAGATAGCACTTGGACGTTGCTTTGATGGGACATCGGATGGCACCTCACGAGTTATGAAAAGCAATGAAGGAGTGGCGCTAACTTTCACCTGCGGTGACAAAGAAGTCACCAGAGAAAGCGTGTTCCAGCAGCTGCAGAATGCACCAGGCCGAGCAGCAGCAGGGAGTTCTCGGCCAGGACGAGGCAACAGAAGACAGAGAGGAGACTCTGCGGCACTCCGCAGTAGTAGAAGAAGAAGCACTCGCAACCCCAACAAACGCACCCAAACCACACGCTGAAAGTCAAACCAATCGATGGGCATGGCAAATGGAGCGGAGTTGGCCATGATTACACATTAACTTTTCAGATTTTGCAAATTATTGTATTCTTCACACTACACAGTTTGTTGCCTTGTTTTTGGGAATTGTTTAATTGTTGTGGTTTGCATCTGATTTATTAGTGAATGCAGAAAACTAACTAAGGTTAATGAAGGTCTTTCACCAGTATGAACCACGCCGAACCTGTCTGCTCTTCAAAATATTTTTTTTATGCAAGACGCAAAAACTGATGCAATGCCATTAGCAAGACCTATTTTTCATTAAAAAGTATTTTTTCGCTTGCTGTACATAGCTTGCCATCGGCTGCCAGAGCCCTGAGAGAGCACAACTGGCCTTGATTTCACTGGGTGGGTAGATGGCACTCTTTTTCCCCTCATCACTTCAAAGGGTGATGTCTGCAGCTCAAGGATGCGCTGAGCTGATGTATCGGAACAGAGTTGCTGTTGTCCGAGTGTGATGTGAAGCTCAATCAGCAGCAGTTCAAAAAGAGTCAGTGGCTGACTTCACATGTATCGGAGGAGGCATGTGCTAGTCTTCACCCTCCTGGTTTTGGGGCATCACTAGTGATAGAAGGAGTCCTAATGAGAGGGTTGTGTAATTGGCCGTGTAAATTGGGGAGATTTGTTTTTTATTATAAAATTATATAGAAATATATATTTTTTTCTATCATTGGCTGAAGCTAGCTAGTCACAACACATCACTTTTCACAGGTCCATATATCAAACAGCTAGATATTTGTCATGTCACTTGCAAGGCTTCTGTAATTTATCATATTCGATCGATACATGATTCAATAATTTGAACATAGAGCATCCGTGCAAGTACTGAAAAAATGCAGATTTGCCTTCAACTTCAGGCTTTTGCTAAGGATCTCTAAGAAGGGTTGCCAACTTGAAAATCTGAGCTAAAATTGTGTAGTGTGAACCTGGCATTCAAAAACTCCTGATACAAGATTTTTGCACCTAATAGAATTTGAAACACCTCAGTTTTACCCTTTTCAGCTAGCTTGCAAACCCAATAAATCTTGACCCACCACTCAGAACCACTCTTTAATGAAAATACACAATTTATGAAGAAAAAGAAGAACATCAGCAGTATTTTTCAGAAAACATATGAAGTAGCTGGTCTTTCCCCAGGAACACAGACCTTAAATGACTGCTATTTCTGATCATATACATTCTATTCACTTGTACTGTGATAAATATGTACTTGAAACTGTAAATAAAGGAATATTTATTTCGTAGATAGCATTTCCAGCTCACAGAACACCAAACGTATCAAGTGTATTTGATCTGCGTATGTGAAATGTAACTACAATTGTTTTCAAATCCATTGTAATAAAAAACACTAAAGGAATTTCTTTCAACCAATGATTTTATTAAATTAGATTCTTAAAAAACACTGCTGGAGTTTTGTCAGTCATTTTGACCAAATGTTTATACTTTGTAGAGCATATCTTTGCAATTTGTTATAAAAAAAGAAAAAGAAACCTCAGATGTCAAATGCTGATGCTGAGCAGACATTTAGCCGCTCTGGCTAGAGAGCTTGCTCCTTCTCTTACTTGATACAAGCTTGCAGAAGCTATAACACAAGACTTAGCCCCACATTCCTGCATTAGTAGTAATTTAAATCTACCAGCGTGAGAGCAAAGTAAACTTAAGTGAGCCCAAAAAAAAAAAAAAAAAGCAATGGCATA
Organism: Astyanax mexicanus; assembly: GCF_023375975.1. Classification (NCBI taxonomy): domain Eukaryota; kingdom Metazoa; phylum Chordata; class Actinopteri; order Characiformes; family Acestrorhamphidae; genus Astyanax; species Astyanax mexicanus. The sequence continues at coordinate 13,293,849 of NC_064430.1, read as the reverse complement.
TTCTGAAACCTTCAGCACCTGAAGGTTATTTGAAAATTGATTACCAACAATTTTTCAGCATTTACTAGAAAATGCCATTTTCTCTCTAATTTATTTATCCCTTTTTAAATCAGTGTACCACCATACTCTTTGTGTAGTGTCTACTGTAAAACATTTGACTTTTATAGACTGATCTTTATAGAAAGTTGTAAAAGTTGTAAAATGAGTTAAATGATTCACACCTGATGTTGCCGTTATTGACTACCGCCAATCAAAGATATAGATACCATGTATTATTCTGCAGATTCATCCACAAAAAGAGTAAAATATCCGAACTTTCAGGCTAGACATTCCGTACACAATTTGTTTTTGCATAGAATATCACATTTGCTTCTATTTAAAATACAACTGCACAGAAGTTAACACCATCAGCCTTTAGTTCCAACTTTCATCAATAATATGTTTTACAAGGCATTGTAATTCTTATTTAGGCCAATCAGAGAAGACACACGTGTGCAAAGATGTCTCATATCCTAAAGTCTTTGTTGGAGGCAGAGTTGTAAATACAAGGCAATCTGATATATTTTCCTTTTGTCACCAAAGGGCAATGTTGGTGATAGCAGCTTCACTAAGAGTTGATTTGACCACTGAAGCAAAAGTAAAGGGCTGACACAGTGTTCAGTTTACTCTTGGATGGCACTGATAAATATGACAGAAGTAGTCAGGGTGCTGCATGTCTCAGAGGTGGTTTGGGTACAGGCAAACAGGAAGGTAACGACAAGGCAGGGGGTTGGGTTTAGCCTTCGTCACATGAAGTCCTCGTAATCATTGTAGCCGCCGTCAAACTCTCCATAAGCATCAAGGTCATCTCTCTGTTTCGCTTTCAAACCACCGCCAGCAAGAACGGTTTTCTTTTTCTTCTTAGTGCCTTTGGTTTTTTCCTGAAGAACAAGAGGCAACATAAGAAATGCATAAAATAAACGTTCTTTGCTTTAGAACAATATAATATTAATAATGATAGTAAAATGTGAAATAAGACTACTCAAATTAAACATTACTGTGCAAAAACTATAAATGGGCTTGTTTGGCAGAGTGAACCTGTCTTTTGATGGCTAAAATGTTTGTCTGGGTGGTACAGCTACCTGTTCTGAACAGTGTCCTCTACTGCACAAATATAAATGAGCATATTTTGCCAGAAGGATCTTATTAAAAGACATATACTGTAATTGTGCAAGAGGAGGATGAACTAATATAAGTTCATAGCAACTTTTTTTTCATTAGATGCTTTTCATTAATAGATACTAATAATTGAACAAATAAATAAAAAAAAAATAAAATTATAAGGAAGCATCTGTAAAATTATTCAATAATCATTTTTAAATTTCCAAGTTTAAGATGCCTATGTGGGAGCCTACATATAGGCCCTGGGGGTTTATAAGTAAAACAGAATATTGGGCTAAGTACTTATTTATTTTATAATAATAATAATAATAAAAAAAGAACAAACAGCTCCCCCTGCTGCAGAGACAAACAAATTACACTGTGGCTCCCTGGAACTTTTAAAAAATATAATTAATGCAACACCCCATGCTAAAATTAGGTATTTAATTAATACATTTATACCATAGCATTTTTTGTTCAACTGTAGGCAAGAGCAACTTCACAACTCACCTTTTCCTGTTTTTGTTTTTCAGAGAGAAGGACTGACAGAGAATTGCTGATTCTCTTTAAATCATCAATTTCCACTGTAGGTAAAAAAAAAACAAAAAAAACAAACAAACAAACAAAAAAGAATATTAACAAAGTGCTGTATGCCCTATCCGACACAAAAATCCTCCTTTTTTTCAGCAAGAATAAAGAACCTACATTTAAAAGAAGAAAGTATCAATTTTATATAATAAAAAACAGGGAAAAATAGAGACAGTGTCCTCTACTGAACAACAATAAAGGATGATGAACTGCACTCACATGAAATACAAAGCTCCCGAAACAGTGACTCCAAAAAGTTGGAATAATGCACAGACTTCTCAAACTGTGTTATCTTGTTTTTCAGCAACTTCTCAAAAAGTACAAAGTCGTCTTTCGATGAAGGATGCATGGCTTCAATTCCAGAGGCACTATTTGTTGTAACAGAGTCAACACCTGCAATCAGAGGTTAAATATGTTTAGTTGTAGAGGAACTATTCAAGTTTATTCATTAAAAAGATTACATGATCTGTTTTAAAAAAAGAACACTACATTTTTGTAAACGAGATATGAAGAATTTTTAGACTATTTTATACTAGGGCTGAGTGACATGATAAAAGAAAATATTTGACAAGGATAATTTAAGTTTCACAGCAATATTTAACATTTTTATAAGCAGAATTTTTTATTTAGTAGTGGCAGATTCTCAAAAACCTCTAACAATACACAACAAGTGTTTTTTTTAGCACATTACCCTGTTAAACGGCACTAATTACACCATCTAAAATCAAATGCCTAAACATCCAATGTTTTTTAAATCACTGATATCCACAACATGCTTTGAGAAAGCATAGCACCATTTTACGTGCCTTTTTTCAAGTGTCATTAATGTGTAATTTAGTATTGAGCACACACTAGTAAGCGCTTACCAAAAGCTTCCCGTGCTAGCGCCAAATCAGACTCTTCCTGCATCTTCTGTACACGAAGTTTCTCTGCAGCTTCCTCCTCAGGGGTGAGCTGCACATCAGCCTCGGACTGTTGTAACTGTTAAAGATTTAAAACAAGCCCCATTACAACTTTAACCCTCAATGACATGGTGTTGCTTTCAGGCAACAAAACACTTTCGTGATTATTACCTTTTTTATTATGTATTTTTAATTAAATGTAGTTATATTTTATATTCATTTTTTCATGTGTTTTTAATTTGCTGCCTCAAGGCAACATTATTTTTGAAGTTAAATAACAAGCAATTATGCAAAAAAAAAGTGGTTCTTTTATGATGGATATGTCAACTGGGACCCCCAAGCACTAAATTATTTATTTATTTATTTATTTTTTTTTACAAAAATTCCAAACATTTATATGGACAGTACATCTCTAGAAACCAATTTACAAGTTCATACAACACAATGAGCATAGTCTGCATATTCTGTCCCCCCACAGCTCTCAAAAGTGTAAATGTGGGTAAAAATGTGGTTAACCTCTTCTCAGAATACAATCCAGTTATTAGACACATGAAGTGACTGGGTGTAAGGCAAGGTATAAAAGTCTACACATGCTTCATCAGGAACCTTGTGGCATAAAATCCAGTAATATTTGAGTCTGGATTAGAACTGGGAATTGTAAATGAAAATTATTAAAACATGACTGTGCCCAAAACCAGGCAAGAATAAGGTTGAGGGTTTGATAGACAGGTGTACTAAGCCACCAATGTTGAGGCCTTGAGCAAGGTCCTTCACCTTCTCTGCATCAGGGAATCTGACCCTGGTTTTCTTAGGAGAGATATGCAAATGTTTGGGCAGTGGCAGCCCAGGTTAGATCACCCAGTTAATGATGAAAGTGGTGGTGGGTTCAATACCTGGATTTGGCAAGCTTCCACCACAGGCTCCCTTAACCCTAACTGCTCCCCAGGCAGCGATGGCCAGGCATGGCTGGGCAAGAGTGCTCACTGTATGTCACTGTGTGCTCACTGTACAGATGGAAAGCAAATGCAATCAGGAAAGCTGACTACCTACAGCAAACACTACTCACCCTCTTCTTTAGCTCCTCTTGTTTCTTTGCCCTCTCATTTTCTTTCTCTTTGATTTTGGCACTCAGCTTTTTCTTCTCTGGAGCCTTCACCTCTGCCAGACACAAACACAAGTATATTAGAGGGAATAAAATGGTTCAATTTAGCCTCCAAATGATTAAATAGATTCAATGTTACACAATTTCAGCATTTTTGTTACACTAACACTTAGAAGTTACTGTTAATATAATAGCCATGTTAAAATTACAACACTTTTTACACAGCCACTAAAGCTTGTTGATCAGTTTTGCCAAGGAAACAAAGCATGGACAACATGAAAAATTGTGTTGAAATAAGCTTAAGGTTATAATAGCTTAAACCCTAGGCTTGTTTTAGGGTTGAAAACTTCATTATATATATTACAACCATTACTACTACTACTACTACTACTACTACTACTACAACACATAGTTATCATAATTATCAATCTTAAAAACACTAATTTAAAAATGATACAGCAAATTACACAGGAACTAAGAGAAAAGCAGTACCTGTATTTTTAGCCTCCTCCTTCTTTTCCTCTTCCTCATCATCCCAATTGTCCTGCATATAAAAAAAAAGAGTTAGCAAGCTTATTTCTAGCAAGAAAAGAAAATCATCATTAAGCATCAACGTATATATAATAAATACAATATGCAGGCTCAGAGAACAACACTAAAGGCTGGTATAACATTGATATAAACACTTACTGATAAAAACCTAAAACCTAAAAAAATAAAAGCATCTAATCCAGTGCACTGTAACTTTTACATTCACTGTCCAGTTTATTACTTATATCTTTAATACAACCCTTCATTCTGGATTACCTATGAATGTTGGAATGCAAGGCCGCAGCAAGACATGCAGCTAGACGTTTATTTGGGATGCACAATAATTACAGAATTATATCGGTATAGGCCGATAATTTTAGAATCACGGTCATAGTTTCAATGGCAATATCTCCAACTAATACTTGCTGACATATTTACTGTATGCCAGAAAAGAGCTAGGTGACTCTGTCTACACTACTACAATTGGTCAACACTGGCTGTGCTACTATAATAATTATTGATGTATGCTCATTTGTATTAGCTTAAAAGTTATACTTTTTAAAGTGTCTCTATAAGATATAGATGTGCATCCTGGCATTGATAACGGCATAGTCTTAAATATTTAAACCATGTGTAGTAACAGATGTCGGCATGAGCCCAGAATTTCCACATTGGTGCGTCCATAATAGCCATGAGGAAACTAAGCATTTACCACAAAAATTGAGTACTACAACATGGTAGTAAACCCAAAGTGTTAAAGGGACTAAAACTGAATATTTTTTATTAGTTACCATGCCCTTGGTTTTGTTTTGTTTAATATTTGTATGTAGCCGGAAGTCACTGCTAACATATGGACATATTAACCCGAAAGAGCCCACAGTAACATGAGTCACAGAGCCTTTTAAAATCTGTGTAAAGTTCCTTCTAGCACTCTTTCACTTTAACTCATCATATAAGTCCCTAAGTGACATATACTTAATATCCTGAGAGCATCCAGGACAGTGTGAAAGTGTGATCATGTGACCTTATTTACAGAAATGTGATAGGTTAGTGCTGGAGATAAAACTTTCAATTTTAAAAGTGTTATTGTTTCCACAGGTCTGTTATATCCGGTTCCATCAGTTTTAACAATTTAAATGCTTTAATTAAATGTTTGCTTTACATTCTATATAACCAGTTATCACAATTTCTAGAACAAAATGTTAAAATACAATGAAATTTTATGAAATTGTTGTGTAATTTACCTTACACAATAGATTTGGCATCAGTATGCAGATATGGGTGTGGATTATTATGTTATGGGTTAAAAAACAATCTATAATGCTTTTGTGAATAAAAGTTCATGACCTCTTTCCTGAGTTCAGCTGTATGTCACCAGGTTAGCGTTAACCTTCTAGCTCCACTGGGGAAAATACTGAAAAGCCCCTGGCAGCCAGTGGTTTCCAGAACTTTAGTACATTCATGAAACAGGGAGCAAACCACCCATCTACATGAAGAGGGGGGACTGGAAACATGTTATGAGAGGTTTCTGGATCATTCTGAAGTGTCTACGAGTGTCAAAAGCTGAAAAGCTGCAAGACGCAGCATGACTCAGTTCAGTCACACGATACTGAGCTAAAGACACCAGCTGTTGGCAGCCAGTTTAACCCTGATTTACACATGCATTAATACTCGTGTGTTTGTGTTATAACCAGCTCTATCTAAAGTATGTGTTTATATGAAATACTTACAGCTAGACAGAGAACATGTGTTAGTTTGTTAGCTGAGGCTATGATTGGAAAGCTGTGTGTGTGGGAGACCAGGGCCTGCTGGGAATCTGTCAGCGTGTTTTTTTTCTCACAAGCTAAAGCTACAGCTGCTCTTCCTGAGTTAGCTAAAGCTAGCTGTCTACAGCTAATTAAATAAGAACCTAACTCGCTCATTTTTTAAGAAACTATCTTTTCACTTGAGCCTTGAGACAGAACAACCACATAAACTGACAAAAGGACGAATGTCAATCAGTTTAAACGTGTTTTAAGCTAATTAGCTTAGCTGATAAAGCGCGGATGTTGTGCCAAGTTGTGTTACCCGTCGATTTGTGATTCTTACCGGCACTGAGCATGCGCAGACTCAATCTTTTTATTACGATAATTAAAAAAAAAAGTATTATTATCTTTTATTGTGCTTTAAACAATCTGAACTGTCATTCTTTGAGTGATACAAAAGCGTAAACAGCGACTGATAATCATAAAACAGTAAAAACAATAAGCAATACATTTATTTTCCTTACTTTTAATCTGATAAAGTAAGCCAACTAGCTAGTTAACGTTAGCGTAAACGTATACAAAACTCTTTGGTGCTTATTTTTTTAACCTACGAAGGTTATTTACACCTTTAAACATAATTACACCAGGGGAGCACAGTTTGACAAGGTAGCACAATTCGCCAGAACACCGGAGATGACAATTCAGACAGGCTAAAGCTAAGGCTAAGCTAGCGTTAATTTGCTGGATGGCTAACACGCGCCAGTCCACCGGTACCGGTACACTAGCTATCTAAGCTAGTTGGCTTGTTAGCGAAGATAGCTATAACGCCTGTCTCTCGTTAACACGAAAGTCCGCTAGCTAAGTTTATTAGTTTTTCTAGCATCCACAATCAGCACAAAGCGCTCTTTCAGCTAAAGTTAGCAGATGGAACAGTAAGCTAGCTTAGCTAACAAGAAACCAAGCTTCAGCTATTTGGCTAAACATATAGTTAGCTAACAAGCTACATCGCGGCAAACCTTGCTTAGCTTAGCTAGTTAGCTAACACATCTGTAGAGCGTGTATTTCACTCTCTTTCTTATTTAGTCAACAGTCAGCTAACATCCATAGAAACACAGTAACGAGCTAAAGAGTGAGCTAAACAAATCCCCAACTTAACACAACATTTATATACCTCCCCCTCACATCCCTAACTACAGATAAACTCAGTAAAACGGATACCTTCACGTCGTCTTCCTCGTCCTCGCCTTCCCACTTGTCCTGCAGCCCAGCCGCCGCCGCCGCCGCCGTGGATTTAAGCGGCTCATCGGGCTCAAAGTTGTCCGCGTCTAAAACAGCAGCAGAAACACAGGTCAACTGAAGAATCCGCTCTAAACCAGCGATAAACTCTTATATATAAATATATATTCTCCTTACCCCACGAGTCAGAATCCGCCATCTTGTGCGTATGCGTTGTGCGGGTTTGTCAAACTCCGGCTGTATCTGATAACAGCATGTGCTCCGGCGCCGCTACCGCTGCTGCTGCGCGCTCCCTCTCAACTCAAACCGACGGGATCTGGGAGGACTCGAGCAAAGCGCGTTCACGAGGACAAGCGGCTGCGCGCGCGCGCCCCCGTGTGGAGCAGAGGCTGCTAACAACTAAAGAGAGGCTGAAGACTGAAGCTCTCAGCTGGCTCCCCCCGGAGGACCACAGGGAGGTGAAACATAGTGGTTTTACAGGTAATGCCATGAATCAGCCAGGGCTTCGCAACATTCGACTGCCAATTAAGGGTGTGAACTCCGGTGTGAAATGAACTTCGGGTGTATTAAACGTGATATAAAGTACTTAACTTTGTTGAATAGCCCTCCTCCATTGTCTTGCAGCTTTCTTAGATCCAGTATTTTGTGCACTTTGCCCAAACAGGCTTTTCGACTTGGTGATATGGGGCATATTTTACCCCTGCATATAAACCACTTTTTTCCACCGTTATCCAGGCTCAAAGTAGCTCCAAACCTCATTGTTAGAATCTGGAGAGACCTGACATTTAAAATGAGGTATTCTGAATTTTAAAACTGCACAATAAACTTTTTAAAAGCCACTGTTTACATCCCATAGCGTAGGTTCATCTCTGGACGCCGCCATCTTAAATTTATGTCACAATAAGTCAACTGTCAAGTACAAGCGAATAGGTAGGATAGTTTAGCAGATTTCAAAATGAATTACTTGGAAATGCATGAATTCCAGCTGTTGCTAAAAATATCTTGTTACTGTCGATATAAGAATGCAAAGAACCAACAACAAATTACATAAACATTGCTCAAAATGTTTTTCTATTTGTACTTGACAGTGGACTTATTGGGACTTAATTTTAAGATGGCGGTGCCCAGAGATTTAAAGTGCACAAAGTACTGGATCTCAGAAAGCTGAGGGAGAACGAAGGTGGGCTATTTTACAAAGTATACTTTTTATCACGTTTTAATACACCCAAAATCCATTTCACACCAGAGTTCTCCTTTAATCCACCACAAAACTTTCCACCCAGCCTCAGGAATATTTTATTTGCTGTTTAAAATCCAAATACTATGGAAGACCATTTCTGCCACTTGGAATAAAATAAGAAGTCCTCCACTAAGTCATAATTACGAGATAGTATTTATGACTTACTGACTCATAAATATGACTTCCTGTCTCATAATTATCACATACTATCCTATAATTATGGCTTAGAGAAGGACCCTTATTTTTTCCAAGAAGCAGAAATGCTTTTCCGTAAAATAAACAACCATCAACTTCCTAATTTTCTGTTCCTGTGCATGAGAAGCCCAGTGCCAGGTTCAAATTGTTGTAGGCTTATTTTCTTTCTTTTTCTTCTCAGTCAGAGAAATAGCCACTGCTTCTCTTGTAGATTATCCAGCTTTTTAAACCATTTATCCATGATGTGTGAAACACATACCACAGATTAACCACTTCACTCAGACTCTCTCACTAATAATTTGTGACTCTCACTTGCTTGTTAATCTACTAGCTGGCTTGTTCTGCCTGTCATGTGACAGTACTACGCCAAAACAATCACTAAATGAACTTAATGTCTGTCATATCCTAAATTACATTTGTTGAACTATCTATAGGTTGAAAAACTGACCAGAACTACTTTTTAAACATGGCTACACTAGTGAGGGTGAAGTTGTAGAAGAATTTACAAGAGGCTAAAGATAACTAGCGTATTGCAAATGTTTTGTTCTCTCAGATCTAGAAAACACACAAATCAAATGCGTGAAGTGTCAATACTTTATTAAAAATCACACCTTTTTTGTATGCACCCGACTTTTAATAACCAGAGGACTCTTAAATAAATAAATATACAACAGTATTCTGAAAATTGTACAACACTAATATCTTTTTACAGTATAAATCACTCCTGGGTTTAAAGTACTGAACTGTTGATTTTTACATGAAAACATTAAAATGTGCTCAGCACTCAAAAACAGTGGCCTGGTAGACTAGACACCTAATTCAAAAGTAGCCTGGGTTGTTGTTTGACAAGCCACTGTTGAGCCTGTTACCAGGTATATTTACCCTATTTGCTCCCTAGGTGCTCCATATCTGTATCACCAGTGGTATTTGCTCACTCGTGTGTCTGTGCATGTGTTCCCTCGAAAATCAGCTTTAGTTATGTTGTATATTACAATGTGGACTGGACTTGCTTTGTACATTATTAGGTCTATGCGTGGGGGTTTAGAATATACTGATAATTATACACTGACATGCCTAATAACCTGGATTAGTATCATGTCCGATGACTTTCGGCATATCCTATGAAAGCGAAAAAATGCTGCACTGACCAGCAGGACGTGTGATGGTCATTTGTCTTTTCACATTGACAGTTCTAGCCAGACATCATAGGCCACTACCATCATTATCACCCAATGTGCCATCCACTGTGGGTGTTAATAACTTTTATCATGTACTCCCTGTTGACATGTGATTCTGTGGATTGAGAAGGGATTACATTTCTGCACAACTTCGGAAAAGGACCCACAATCCGGCCTTCCTTGAACCCTGATAATTCACATTGCCTTGGCATGATCATGCCACACCCCACTACTTATACAGGTATGGGTGTTTCCAAGCCGTCCCCTGAGGTAATACTTTACAATCAGTTTGCATACTACTGTACCATGGATTTTCGCATGTCAGTGTACCAAAACAGTGTTGTGATCAAAACAATTAAATAGAGCAGATACCTTTCATATTCATTCATTCAAAAATTGATTTCATATACATAACACATTTCAACCCTCACACAGCTTACAATAAACAATCTTGCATTAACCATAATACATTACATTTCTGTGATCAGTTTAGTTAAGAATACAGTTTTGGAGAAACGTCCATAACTTTTCTGCTCAGGTTGAGACATTCTCAGAGACCAGAAGGCACAGCAGCAACAATACCATTACAATCTTTTTAAATAATACCATACTGTAGAAAGTATAAATATGATTACAATGTCATCTAATAGAGGCAGGACATCAATCAAATCTAGACCCTGTTTGGATGAGAACATACCACGTGACATCCGAATAAATATCAGAATTCTGAAAATAAATAAATATATACAGCCCTGGAAAAAAATAAGAGACCACTTAAAAATCATACTTTCTTTGATTTTACCAAATTGAAAACCTCTGGAATATAATCAAGAGAAAGATGGATGATGGAGAACTACTTGAATTTTTGCACCAGGAGCGGCATAAAGTTACCTAAAAGCAGTGTGTAAGACTGGTGGAGGAGAACATGCCAAGATGCATGAAAACTGTGATAAAAAACAGGGTTATTCCACTAAATATTGGATTCTGAACTCTTAAAACTTTATGAATATGAACTTGTTTTCTTTGCATTATTTGAGGTCTGAAAGCTCGGCAACTTTATTGTCATTTCAGCCATTTCTCATTTTCTACAAATAAATCCTCTAAATGACAATATTTTTATTTGGAATTTGGGAGAAATGTTGTCTGTAGTTTATAAAACCAAAAACAATGTCCATTTTACTCAAACATATACCTATAAATAGCAAAATTAGATAAACTGATTCAGTAACTGAATTTTCTCTTAATTTGTTCCAGAGCTGTATATATAAATAACATGCTGATCAGACATTTCTAAGATAGCATTTCACACATATACCCCATGAGGTGATATCTTTCAGTGATCAGCTTAAAGTGCTGTTATGAACACATAAACAGAATATTGCACTTCTTTAGCAAAGTCCACTGCACAAATGTCTATGTCTCATACAGTTCTCCACAAGAGTGAGAGATGGTTCATCACAGAGGGCCACTGATCAGAAATGTCAACAGCAACACCAGCAAGCTGCAGAGATGGCAGAGGGGAGACACGGCTGTTGCGACCCCAAATGACCTTCCTGTGGACACATATAATGAACACTGTTATCATCACTGTTGTAAAGAATATTAAAAATACTATTTAATATCCCATTTTAAAATCCCAGCAGACAAACCAACAGAGCCCTATAGATTCACCTCAGTAGTGCTATTCCAATCATGAATTTACCTTGGTGCGGCTAATGTAATCATGAATTTACCTCAGCAGTGCTATTCCAATAATGAATTCACCTAAGCAGTGCTACTTTAATCATGAATTTACCCCAAAAGTGCTATTCCAATGATGCCTCAATACCTCAGTGCTGTTTCAATTATGGATTTACCAATAGCAGTGCTATTTTAATAATATATTCACCCAGTAGTGCTATTCTGAACATACATTTACCTCAGCAGTGTTACTCAAAAAATCTCAACAAGAAAGGCAGCCAGTTTTGCATGAATATTCATTAATGTATTGTATGAATGTACAGTAACAGACAAAATAAAAATATGTGTGGGTTTTTCTTAGGAAATGCTGATTTAACGCTTTTTGTAAGGTTATGGGAGGCTTTCTCACTAGATATAGTTGTTGTCATAAAACAAAACTTATTTTCTCTAACATATAAACAGACTATACCTCTGAAATCCACAGGTTTGTCATCCAGGGGGTTAAGCACCATGGACAGTGCAGTCTCCTGGACAGCACTCAGTGTGGAGCGCTGTGCTGGAGTGATTGCTGCAGCCTGCTCGTAGGAAAACCCACTAATCTGCACCTGGTTAAAAACGACCTGCAGGTGGGAGAGTGAAGAGGAGAATTCAACCAGAATTCATCAGCTATCAGTTATTTTCAACAGGACTAAACATTCCCTGTCAGGCAAGGGAAGTGCAGAAAACATAGATATTTCAGGTAAAAATGTACTGCTAAGATCACACTGCTCACTTCCTAGATCCTGTTTATACTTATTTATACTGTTTATTGTATCCTGATTTTAAACATATGCATTTGCACTTGGTATTCAAAATACATATCCAGTTGGTCTGATTGATATCCGATCACTGTGTAGGACAGAATATGCTATTTTTGCACACCAAACAGCAGTTATTACTAGTGTTTCTGGTTGTACTGGGAGGAATTTCTGTTGTTAAATATCTCTTGAAGAGATGGATGCATTTACACTGCTATAATGTGTCTCAAATGTGTCTCAAACCACCTCCCAAAGATTAGAGGACCATTTAAAAACAATCACTCACTGCAAACTTGTTGGCTGGAATCAGAGACATAGCAAGTGGGGTGATTCCTTCAATCTGCTCCTTGACCATGGCGGACATAGCCATGTCTGGAATGCCAGCTATAAATAAAAAAGGAATTCATACAATTCATAACAAGATTAAAACTCAAGGGATTGGTCAGGAATTAGTCTAAACACAGTATCCTCTGACAGTTAACATTATGGCCAAATTTAATTTGTGGTTTTATAAGGGGGTTCAGGGGTAAAATAACAGATCCATCACACAATTGTCGCAATTAGTACGGTTCCAGTTCTATAGTTTGGTAAAAAAAATAACAAAAAATATCAGTTCATTCCTAAAACAGAGATGATTTAAAAGTTTTTATTATGGTACATTTGATGATTCTGAGGGTCTTTCTATAAACTGGAAGTTCACTATATATAGAAATAATATTAGTACCAGCAAACGCTCCAATCTCAATGAAGACCTCCGGTCCCCATGAGCTGATTGGTCCAAAAGCCAAACTGTGGCTCAACAGTGTGATGATTGCCTGGAGCTGGTCTTCAGAGCAGGTTAAGTTCAGTTGGCCGAGCCACAGTGACGCTTTACTGTCGGTACACAGAAAAATTTAATAATCTCTTTCATTCATTTCACTGTTAGACAAGTTGATAAAAAAACAGTTTGAGGTATTTTATTAGCAGTAAAATTACTGTAAAAATGTACATTAAGTTCAAAAGTTTGATGACTGCATTCATCTACTTTAAACTGCATTAACTGCTGACCTAAATCTTCAACTGGACACATATAGCTTGAGAAGTACTGTAGAAGCTGTAGAGAAGTACTGTTAATATACTGTGAGTAGAATAGGGCTCTTTGAAACAGATAAACATGAACCAATAAGCACCATGACTAATGCCTGGTGTGGGCCAGAGGGGTATTCAGCCCCCAGTATTAAGCATTTGACTCTGTTTTCTTAGGAATGATTGTGCTCTATACAGTACTTTTGGGAAGAAATGGGGAGTTTGGCATGAGGGTGGGTGGGGATCATCTAATATCCTGACTTTACTAATACTCTTTACTCGTTGTTAAATGCAATCCAATCCAATCCTGACAGCAATGCTAACAATGATACTTTTTAATACCCTTGATTTCAGGAGAAACAATAAATAAGCAGGTGACACAATGCTTTTAAAATCTCACCTGAACTCTACAGGATTGAGTTTACGGATTGTGGCAGCATCAATTCCGCAAATAATGTTTCCCAGGGCGATGAAGGAGCTGGAGTCCAGCTGGCTAGGGTTTTTTTTAGTGGAGTTCAGCATGGCAGAGAATAACACCCCAGACTGTGACACAAAACATCCATTATACTGTTAATCAATAAATCACAGACTCTTTGCTGTAACCACAAAAGTATATATTATTGATCATATTTAATAATTTTACATAAAACACTTGTAACCTTATTATCATCCTTTCAACGAATAACCATATATTGACCATTTTTAGCTTTTAATAACGTCATAATGATATATTGATGAATTTAACAAACTCTCAACTTCATGATGTTAGTGCTCTATCACTGATTACAAATATTTTTTGAGCCATTCTGTAATTAATACAAACCTAATATGGTTAAGGGTCATTGTTAGAATCATACAATCTTTTATATTGTCAATCTAATATTTTGAGGCCAGTAAGTTTATTTTTTAATGATTTTTCCATTTTCTACCCACACAGCCAATTACCCAACCCTCGGCAGCAGTGCCAAGTAGCATCACAGCGCACTTGGAGGAAAGTGCAGCGACTTGGTTCTGATACATCAGCTCACAGCTGCCTGGTGCTGATTGACATCACCCTTTGGAGTAATTAGGGTAGAGAGAGCCATCTACCCACCCAGAAAGAGCAGGGCCAATTGTGCTCTCTCAGGGCTCCGGCTGCTGATGGCAAGCTACATGAACAGGATTCGAACCGGCGATCTCCTGATCATAGTGGCAGCGCTTAGCCCACTGGACAACTCGGAGCCCAACACTGGAGCACAACAATATTATTTTTATCTGATTTATTTATAACTGTTATTATAAATGCTATAATCTGTATTTACCTGCCATTCCTCCACTTGCCTAGATATAAATTTAAATTACCTGCTTTTTCGTCCAGCTAATAACAGCTCCCAGTGGTGATACAGTTCGTATATCAGACAGGTTAAGTAAAGCCAGTTCTTCCACTGAAAGCTGTGTAGCGATGTTCCCCAGCTGAGCCGTGAGGAATGGACTGAAAGTGGAGACTGCACCATACACCTGCATTAACACAAACAATAGACAGGTTCAGTTTAATCCTATAAATACATTTTGAACAAAAAGGTTTTAAAAAATAGCATTTAATTACACTTATTATGTTAGTAGAGTATTAGAGTAGAGTAGTAGTATATAATAGAGTAGTATATAATACTGTTAATAAATGCATAAAAAAAAAATTATGGGTAACACTTTGTTTGGATGGTCCATTTGATGATGCTTAACTGACATTTAACTGCATGTCTATTAAATGCAATTAAAAATGAAAGGTGAAAGTAAATGATCCTTTATTGAATGTAACCCTACATTCAACTCTAACCCTAACGTCAATCTTAACATTTTAGCATTAGGTTAAGAGTTAGATTAAAAGTTTAGGTTAGGTTTAGGGTTAGGGTTAAGTGTAGGGTTAGATTTGAAGGTTGATTAAGGGTTTAGGTTAGGATTAGGTGTATGGTTATGTTCTATTTTTAATCATTCAACATATGGTTAAGTTGCAGTTAATAGACATTCGGTTGAATGTTACTTGAATGTCAGTTGAGCATCAACGAGGACATGAAATGGACCATCCAAGTAAAGTGCTACCCATATTTGTAATTTAATTTGAATATGTCTGTAAATAGCCACATATTTCTGAACGAAGACATGTCTTTATAATAATAAAATAATTAATGGGAGTTAAGTAGGAGTATAAAGTATCAGTCATTTATCAACCCCTCTGACTAACTTTCTAACTAACCTAATCCAACTTAAATTTACTGGCTTTCAGGAACTCTGTGTAGGCTACTGAATAATTTCGAATGGTTGCTGTCATATTTAACCTCGTGACTCCAAAAAAATACCATCATGGAAGAAAAGATCCTTTGTGATTTTGAATAGAAGTCAATGTTAAAATTATTTTGTTAAATTCTGGAGAACTTTTGTTGGTCCATTCATCATGAAATTTTAAAATTATATCAAATATCGAACAGTTAAATAATATAAACCAATAATATGCAATGAGGTCACATGAAAAAGAGGTCGGATGGAAACATGTATTTATGCTCCTTGAGCAAATAAATAAGCTCATTATTGCATCATCAAATAAGTGAATTGTGTACATCTTTAGTTTTGCGGAGAAGCAGGGATAGCTGGAAGGGGCTGAAGTAAGGATCCTGGCCGATGAGCTCCAGACATCTCTTGAATGACGTGGAGGACATGTCTGTTATGCTGCTAATAGGCCAGGCAGAGGGCTGGGTCAGGTGCAGACTCTCACAGGTCAGCACTGGACTCACATCTGGGAGAAAACATACAAAAGAAGATTCAGTATTCCTGTATTAAATGTAGAAACAATTAATCAAGCATTTATCTATTGAGAATAATGACTGTGGTAAACTGAACAATTAAGGGCAGTTTTAAAGCTAGTTTGCATGAAGTACACACTGAAAAAGCTACATTAAATATGATGCGCTTTGTATACAGGGGACAGAAACAGATAGGCTGTGAAAGATGTTGTGCTGACCATGCTTAAAGCAATGTTCTTTTGTTTGTTGTGAAGGAAAACTTTTTCATAAAAAGAAGTAACAGAAATCATAAAAAAGATCTGTATCCAATATAGGATCACATATAAAAGTGATTCAAATCCGGTTTAAAAAAATGGATGCGACATGTCTATTTTATAACCCTGAAATAAATATTTTGTCAAATCAGGCAAACAAACAAAAAAAAAATCTGATTTGAGTTACTTCAGCCTGGTAATGTAAACATAAACTAATATACCATTTTTAACCTGATGTATTTTATTCCTTCTTTTTTTGAGTAAATCTTTTTATAGTCTGTTTTGCTTTGACACTAAACATTGGGGAGCAGAATAATTATGTCAGGTTTACGTAATATATACAATGCACATACATTTCACAAAGTAAATAAGTTAATTGTAAAGAAAAAAAACATTAGACATATTAAGGTTAAAATAATTATATGTTAATAATAAATACATTGAAAGAAAAAAAAAAATATATATATATATAATATACAGTCCAAGATATATAGACCTTAGCAGACAGCATACAACATTGTGTCAGACGTTTTTAAAATTTTGGCTAAGGACTATATTCCAAGCTTAGATTACAGGGATAAATATTTTATCATTATTCTGGAATGGCAGTAAGTGAGAGCATTAGTGAAAAACGTCTACCAAGATTTTTGGTCAATTTTGAAAGAGAACCATTCAGAGTGCATCAAATTCATTCCAACGTGCTATACTGAAGGACATCCCAAATCCATTAGGAATATATAGGTGGAACCAAAAGTTTCCACTTTAGTGAAATTAGATGTCTTACCAACAGAGTCACAAAAGCTATAAAATCAGAGTGATGTTTTGGAATTAACAGGCTAGTTGGCAAAACCCCAAATACTGCTGTAAAAGGGTTAGGATCCAACTGCATCTTCAGGACCTCAGATAATGCTGAGAACATTATTTTATTCCTTCTCAATCTGTATTTTGATAAGCTGTATAAATGTCAGAAAGCAGTGCAGTAATCAGGACACTCACTGCGTCCCGGTTTCAGGAATCCTAAGAAGTACTGGAGCAAAAACTGCTGCTTGTTGAAGATCACAGAGCTCTCCTGTACACAGAGAGAGCCCACAGCTCCACTCTCCCACTGCCGCTGACTCGAGAACAGACGCTCAATCCGCTCCTGATTCAGCAAATCCTGTGAACACACACACACACACACACACACACACACACACACACACACACACAGGGCGTGTGAGATCAGATGTGAACAGGTAATCTACAACACTCTCATCGTGACACAGTTTGCAGTATTTTTTCCTTCTTCTTCTCCGCTTGCTCCTGACCTGAAGAGTCATGTTGCATTAGGATAGGACGGAGAGCGCTGAATGAATCATGACCGATATCCAGTTCATCCAGAGACCAGTGGCTGAATAAATGGAAACTGTGCCAATTACAGGTGTAACCATACAATTTGAGACAAAACTTTGTAGGGAAATATTTGCTCATAAATGAAATATTTTTTTTGTTGATTTGTCAAATATTTAATCATCTTAGAACTTGAAATACCTAAAAGGACTGAATGAATAATAAATAAAAAAGTGCACATTTTTACAAATGAGTTGTTCTCAGCATATGGCCCTAAAATAAGACCACAATATTTCACGGTATTTCTGCAATGTTATATTAATTAATAATTTCATACATTTATCATAAACCAAAAACATTTTTGGTCTATTTCATAAACAGTAACTTACAAAGACCTTAATTTTGTATTAAAGTATTATAGTGAACAAAAGAAATAATGTAACAAAATTAAGTAATGTAACAACAATCTACCACAAACTAAATGGTAGCATATTTAGTGCATGAATATAAACTGCAAACAAACAAATAAAAATAAACATAGTATATAGCAGTGTATACAGTAACATACAAAAAAAAACATATAAATGTATATATAATGTATTAATAATGTTGACCCATCCACACAGAGTAGACTGGTGTAGGTCAAATAAGTTTACACCTTCCAAACTATTATTGTTGAGTTCAGTAACTTTTAAATTATATTATATTGCTCTATTATATATATACTGTATTACTATACTATATATACTATATTAAATTATATTACTATCATATATCAGTGTCAGAAATGGTCTTAAAATTGCAGTAACATTGCTTAGCGCAGTTATTTCTGGAACAATATAACGTCCAATAAAAATAGCATTGTAAGTCAAGAGATTTATTTGCCTACCGAAGAAAGTAGTTGGAGGTTCTCTCTTGAGACGTAGAACAGGAACCTATCCACTTGATTGATGGTGGCAGCTGTCCAGGTTTGGATTGGGCTTTTGAAAAGGAAAAAAAAAATCAAGGTTTAGATGCACGTTTCTACAGCTGTTAACAGTTTGGTTCTATGCAAATAGCATAATAATACTGTCCATTATGTTTAGACAAATTAATATTAATTTCCAACTATATTGTATAATCACATTTTGCAGTTTTAATTTCCTTACCCAAATGTGCTAGATTCCAGTAGCATTGAGGCTATCATATCTTGTTTGCTACTATCATAGCAGAATCCTCTCAGAAACTCCATATTGTTCAGAAGGAAGGTCCTGTCCAGCTGTGCAAAAACCTCGTCCACCACAAACGGCGCCATAATGCCCAGCGACCGGAACTCCTCCTCTGTGTACTTGCCAGTGCGCATATCCTGAAGGACAACACAGCGTTTTGGGTCATTTTGGGTCTATATGCATCTCAAAAAATGTAAGTATCATTGAAAACATACTTTATTTCAGTAATTCAGTTCAAAATGTGAAACTCATATATTATATAGATGTACCACACACAGAGTGATCTATTTTAAGCGTTTATTGATTTTATTGTTGATGAATATGGCTTAAAACCAATGAAAACCCCAAAATCAGTGAAAATTAAAATATTATATAAGACCAACTGGTACTTTTCGCAGTGTGGGCAGTGTGTCAAGTCCAGCTGGAAAATGAAATCCACATCTCCATAAAAGTTGTCAGCAGAGGGAAGCATTACGTGCTGTAAGATTTTCTGGGAAAACACTGCACTGACTTTAGACTTGATAATAAAACACAGTGGATCAACACCAGCAGATGACATCCAAACCAAACCATCACTGATTGGTGGAAACTTCACACTAGACCTCAAGCAGCTTGGACTGTGTGTCTCTCCACTCTTCCCCCAGACTCTGATCCCTTTGATTTCCAAATGAAATGTAAAATTTACTGATGGTCAGTGATGGTTTGGAGAGACATGTCATCTGCTGGTGTTGATCCACTGTGTTACATCAAGCCCAAAGTCAGTGCACAGTTTTTTTTACCAGAAAATCTTACGCCACTTCATGCTTCCCTCTGCTGACAACTTTTATGGAGATGCGGATTTCATTTTCCAGCAGGACTTGGCACACTGCCCACACTGCCAAAAGTAACAATTGTTCTTATATAATATTCAAATTTTCTGAGACACTGATTTTTTGGGTTTTCATTGGCTGTAAGCCATAATCATCAACAATAAAGATATAAATTCTTAAAATAGATCACTCTGGGTGGAATACACCTATATAATCAATGAGTTTCACATTTTGAACTAAATTACTGACATAAAATAAGTTTTCATGAGTTTATATATTTTTAATTATTTTAGTCATACTGTACTGGTACCATTTCTGTATGTTTGCAGTGTTTTGGTATACTATGTAAAAATGATGTTCATGTCAAAAATAACAATGATAACCAAAAACTTTGGAACCTATTTTTTTAGCCACAATATCTGCCAAAATGTAAAATAAGATATATTGGATATATTCTGTTTGCAATTGAATGGAAGCAATTTTATTATCTTAGCCAACATTATTATCCTAGCCCTACTATCCTAGCACACCGGGGTTGCCAGATTGCTACAGTGGTTTCAGGTAAATTGTATTTTAAACATGTAAGCCAGCTTCCCCTAAAAAAAAAAAAGATAACTAGTAAAAAATACTGGATTACACTTTTATTTACTCTTTTGATTGCAATAATAGATATATAATGGTTATAAACAAGTAGAGAGGTTTATGCTGATGATTAAAAGTGGACTGACCAGCCGCTGAACTATCTTGTCCACAAGGATGGCCTGCTTAGTGTTGGGCATGAGCAGAAAGTGCTGTGGATCCTGCACGATAATGTTCCTCAGGGTGTCCATCATCGCCACAGAGAACTTCTTTATGGTACTCATCCTGCAGAGAGCAGTGTTATTTTGTGTAAACACATATGCACACAGTTCACATCTCACATCTGAACAACTGAATTCAATACAAATAGATGAACAATTAACATAAATAACAAGCATACTGTAACAAAAGATTAGATTAAAGACTCACGGGATCGAGAGAGCAATCTCAGCACTCATGTCCCCAAGCAGGTCGGAGAAGAAGGCAAACTTGTACAGTTCTTCAATCACACACTTTTTCTGGATCAGACAGAAGAGAAGGATTAAAACTACAGAAATAATGTCTTTTATTTCGTTGATTGTGCTGAACAGTACACTTAACTGTACACTATGTGGACAAAAGTATTGGGACACATAAGAAATTCCATCTGAAGTCCAGCTCTTAAAAGAGAACTCCGGTGTAAAATGTACTTTTGGTGTAGTGAAACCTGATAAAAAGTACTTACTTTTGATTAAATGTCAGGGCTCTCCAGATTCTAGCTAGGGGGTGTGGAGCTACTTTGAGCTGGATAACGGTGGAAAAAGTGAATTAATCGGGACAAATTATGCCCACCATGTCACCCAGTCTGAAGGGTGTTTGGACAAACTTTTAAAATAGTCAATTTTACACTGGAGTTCTTCTTTAAGCAGCACTGTGTATGTTGATTTGTTGCATTTTTGTCATGCTTGGTCATTCTGGTAAAGTTAGTTCATGTCATCCAGGTCATATTGGTCAACCTTCTTGGTGATGTGGTCCTGTTTGGTCATACTGGCTGGCTGTAGAAGCACGACCAACATAACCAAGCTAAACCATTAAACTCAAATGAAAATATGGGGTATGCTGTTCTAGAGCTACACTGGTTGTAACAAGCTTATACTGGCCAGGAACCAAAGGTGGTATGCGAAGGTAAAAGAGGGTTGGATTTTACATCATTACACACATTTTTACGTGCATCAAAATGTGAAATAGTTTCATTTTTTTCTTCTTTTAAAAACTTTCTAATTATTAATGACCACAGTTCGAACCTAAGCAGACAGCAGTGAATGACGGTGTGATTTGGTTTAATATGTGTACCAGTGATGGGTGGAGTGACACTGGCTGCTTTTTCAGAACTCTCAGAATGTCTCTCATGGATGAAACTGTTGGATTATTCTGGATCAGCTGCACCAAAACTTTACAGCTCACGCCTTGAGCAACTGTCCCCAGAGTCCTGCCCAAAACACACACAGATTTTTTAGAGATCAGATTAAAACAAAGGGCGGGTACAGACAAATACAGTAAAAGGAATAAGAATATCTCTTTTTTG
Source organism: Astyanax mexicanus (assembly GCF_023375975.1). Taxonomy (NCBI): domain Eukaryota; kingdom Metazoa; phylum Chordata; class Actinopteri; order Characiformes; family Acestrorhamphidae; genus Astyanax; species Astyanax mexicanus. Next base: position 13,271,933 of record NC_064430.1, on the reverse strand, counting down.
AAATAGTAGTAGTGAAAATCTTATGAGCTAGTTTGAAGAACAAAGCTTGATTTCTGATTTCTCATGGACATCCCCATCCAGTTTGTGGATATGATCAATTCTATTACCAGCTCACCATATTCAATCTTTTCAGACATGAATTGTGTTCCACTTGAGGTAAAAAAATATAAAAATAATCGTTCATGGTCTATTCTGATAGATAGCAGTTCTCAATTTGCGTTATGTGCAACAAAACACACATCATTACACACCGATTGCCCAAACTAGGTGTTGATATGATGAGAACTAGACTAGACTCCCAGGAGGAGATCTTTGGAGATGTTTTAAACAAAGGCAGTGATGTAAAATCAGCACTTCTTGTAGGAATGTTGTGTGTATTTATTTTAATATTGGTGAATATTATATTTTAAAGGGTCTAAAACTTTTGCACAGTACAGTGCTTGGTGTATTGTGGAAGAGAGCAGCTGATAAATTGTATAGCAATAGATTTAAGCCAGATGCCACAGGTCACAATCATTACCACCCACTGTGCCACTGTCCACTGTAGGTGGTAATGTCTTCTGTGAGACATTCCTGGTACCCATGTGACCCTGTGGATTTAGGAAGATTAAATGCTCACACAGTTTCAGGAAATGGATTGTCTCATCCATCTGGCACCCACTATCAGAACTCACTGGGACTTGTTGGAGAGTTTGAACATGCTGGTCATTGTTCAACTTCACTCACTTATACAGATGTGGACAATCCCAAGCCACTTTATGGCTACTTTTACAACACTTAATGATGAATTTACATACAGCTAGTCCATGATTTCTGTTATATTAGTGTATAAAGAACAGAAGAGTACTTGAATGTATTCCAAATATAATGAATATGAGATAAAATTATATTTTACACTTACATGAACTGCTGTGTTGACAGACTTCGCATGGAAATTAAAGCGCTGTTGAATAAGGTTTTGGCCTAAAACATATCAACAAAGATTACACATCAACTGAAAATTCACAGGAATTATTAAACAGCATCTAAATGTCAGTGTTACAAGCTTAACTATATATTAAAACAACCAACAGAGGTGATATGTGTATTATAATTACATTAACATACAGGAGACTTACTAATTAATCAGATTTATTTATATAATGCTTCACTTTTTTTAAATGTTGGTTTGTTATAATAATTATAAAAAATGAAAAAGTTTGAAATGATTCCATATCCATGTATCTGATTTTACACAGGAAATTTGGCAGTGTTAAATCAACACTGTTAGTGTTAAATCAACACTTATTAGTGTTAAACTTTACACTCTCAGTGTTAATTTAACACTAACAGTGTTGATTTAATACTGCCAAATTTCCTGTGTAGGCATGTCTCAATTTCTGCATTGTAATTTATTATATTATTTTCCCACATCATAACTGTTCTGTGAAAGATCATGTTTAGTTGGTATATAGAGTTGTCTGAGCAGTTTTATTTAGAAGAGCTGTGGCTTTTTCTGGACATTTCTCTCTAGCCTTATTTTTAGCCAACACCAACAAAATCTACTTTTTTCTTAAAAGATACTTTGGACAAAACTGTTAAATGTACATGATGCTCATTCATATTTTAACGGCTATTTTAACCAGTTTATGTTTTCTGACAGTAAGAAACAGAATGTGATAAACCCATTTATATGATTCATTTTTACCACATACAGTTTTCATTAATGAGCAAAATATTCAGCAGTTTACTCAATTAGCTAGGCTGGGACTATCTCTTTGTCTGGGTTTTTGGCTTGATGTGAAAGAGGATGTCATGCTCAGCAACCCAGAACACAGACCTGCAGGATACAATCTTACACAACACCTCACAGCTCCCCATTCATCTGTTCCTGGCTGCAGACAAAATGTCAAGGATGATGCAGAGCCCATTTTTAATGGTCAGAGTTTACACAACAAAGGACCCGCCACTCACGCATTAATAATTCAGTTCTTAATTAGCAGGGTGTAGCCCCTTGTGGCATGGTACACTGTTGTGCACTTTTTTTATTTGAGACAGTAAATGTTGACAGTAAGATGATATGGTAGTATTGAGTAATAATATTAAAGAAAACACACAGGCTCAAAACATAGTTTACAGGGGTGTGACGAGACACTCATCACAAGAGACGAGACGATATTGGGTTACGGAGACGAGACGAGATTTTAACTATACATATAGATTTTATATGTATAATTTTTTTTTCAAAGTTGAAACTCACAAAATGCAGCTGAATTTTTTCAATATTTTAAATAATAGTTTTCAGATATGTCTGATCAGCATTTTTTAATTGTAAGACATTCTTTGGAAACAATCAATAAATTTTTGTGACCCTAGCCTTTTTATTGTGTGTAATTTCTTATGCCATCAGTACAAATATATATATATATTTTTTAATCAAGTATATAAAGTCTAAGCATCACACAAGTGCTCATCCCAGCAGTCATGTATAGAGACAAGTGACATATTTTGAGATCAATTACATATCTTTTTCCCATTTAAACTGCATAAACGTATACATATGAAAATTCCAAATAAACATTATAACACACTGTATATAATAAAATAATACATTTATAAATGTAAGAAAATTATGCCTAGTTTAGGACATCTTGCCATTCCAAAAGTGGACATGACCTTTCTCTATCTGCTCCTGTCTGTATAATAAAAATACTATTAATTAAAAAAGAGCATCATTTTGGTGATGAATTCGCATTTTAGGTGCAAATGTGTGACACATACCTGTTGTGTGTTCCAAGTACGTGTGTATGGAGAGGAGCCATTGAACAAAATTAGGGTTGTTCGGGGAATTACATTCAGCAGCGGCGTGCTGAACAGCAGAGGATCCAAATTATTCAGAGACCCGACCACTGATGGATTACCCTGATCACACACACAAACACACACAGATACACACACACACACCATTTACCAACACTGTCTGAAATTAATACATATTTTTTGTTAAATTATTAAAACGGATTAACCTGATATGACTTGAGAAGTATCTAAGAATATTATGTTTTCCATTGAATAACAATAAATCAACAATTTCTCTCTTTATTTGTTCATTAATTACTAATTATTATAAACATAAACGGAGAAATATAAACCTAAATAAAGCACATTTTATTTTATTTTTTTTATGGAAAATGTTGACAGTAAAATTACTGAGGGTTACTATATGGTTATTTATTGAATAAAAATGGAAAACTCTAATTCTACATATTCTTATTCCTGATAGGTCAGTGTGTATTTCACACCTGATCCTATCATGCCCTGCCAAGTGTAGGGAGCAGTTTCAGGTTCAGGATGTGTTGGCAGAGAACTACGCTCGCTGCTCCACTGGCCAGCAAAACATCTGAGCTTGCCAACTGTCTTACAAATGAAGTCTGATAGAATTTTAGACACAGGATGGGATCCAGTACCTTTTTTCTTAGGATGTTTAGTAGATTTAGTAGTAGAAATTTCATAAAAGTCAATGCTTTTAAAAGAATAGGAAATGATAGGATTTTGGCTCTTGCTCATGAACATTCATCCATGCAAACATATATATATAACGCCTCTGATTGTCTTTGATGGATTGATGTGTAATGCCCTGCTAAGAGCAGTTCAACCACTGACCTAGTCTTAGAGTCTCTGTAAAACACCAAATCCACTGGAGATCCTATACAAACCTATGTAAACACACAGAGGTGGGTAGTCCAGGTCTAGAAAGATTTTTACTTTTAAACTAGTATAAACAGAAGTATTCTAAAAATACACCTACCTAGCTCAATTGTACATCGCTGGTGGTGTTCCATAGACAAATTCTAACCATTTGTTCCTTAGCTCTGAATTACTGGGTAAAGCATATAACACTGATGTGTTACTTGCACAAATAATACAGGAACAAACTGCCATGTTGTTCCTAGTGCTGTTAGCTTCTGTCTTGTCTGACGAAACATGTTTTTTTTACTAGCTACCGCAGACAATGGAGGTTGAGGAAGAGTTTTATGTGCAGCATGAATATACAACTCAGAGAGACCTAAAGTATTTCACAAAGAACAAGAAAAACATGGATTTTAGCAGAAGGACACCTTTAAGGAAAGTGCCGGATCCCCAATTTATATACATCAGCCAACAGATTCATGTGCTGACCAATATTACACTTCAAGTGATGAGGGGAGATAGCACCATCTAGACACCCAGAGAGAACAAGACCAACTGTAGAAGCAGCATGATCCTGGATTTTAACCTTGATATTGATTATGTATGTAAAGATATTGTTTACTGTGATGTACTTTGACTATAATTACTGAATTTAAGACTTTTCCCATTTCCCAACTAAAACAATCTTTACGCAACTTATCTGTAACCTATTTTGATTGTTTATTTTAGGTATTTTGTAGTCGCCTACTTTTGATTATTTTAAAATTCAACTAAATATCTAATCATTTTAACAGATTAGGTTAGCTCACCCAGACTTTGGAGGAAATAGCGTTGAGCTGTGGAGGGGTCAGCTGGGGTGAGTATTGGCTGAAGTTGGACAGGGCAGATAGCAGCACATCAGAGGGTAAACCCCACAGAGTCTCCACACTCACTCCACTCGCCAGAAACCTTAGTGTCGACAGAGCTCCAGAACCTGACACAGACAACTACCACGACACAGACAAAACACACACAGGGAACACAGACACAGGACCCACACAGTCCATGTAACAAAACATACCAATACCAAAACAAACTTCAAATACCAGGAGTTAACACATATAGAACCATAACAGCACTGTTCTGAGGAGAAAATATGACATAACAGTGTAAATACTGTAGCATTCTGGTAAAATACAAAGGGATTTTTCTTTTGTAAATGGCAAAATACTGAGTTAATATTTAGTAGCATCTCTTGCTTAGGTGACAGCTTTACACATTTTAGCATTTTCTCACTCAGAGTCAGACTTGGGATGGCTTTCAGTTAACAGCTGTGCTAAACTTGTCAAGAGATAATTATTTGAATAATTAAAAAAAGACCATCAAAAACGTCATGAGGAAACTGGCTCTCATTAGGACCACCATAGTTAACAGCTGTGTTGAAATTGTCTGGCATTAATTACTTGAACCTTCTTCAAGTGCAGTCGAAAAGACCATCAAAAACTTTATGATGAAACTGGCTCTCATCAGGATCGCCCCAGAAATAGAAGACCAAAAGTTATCTTTACTTCACAAAGTATTTTGGTTTGTTTAACCACTTTTAAGTTACTACATTATTCCTTATGTGTTCCTTTAGAGTCTGGACGACTTCGTCTCGACTTTTTATTTTCAATGTAGGAGAAAAAAACTAAAACAATGAATGAGAAGGTGTGTCCAAACTTTTGACTATGACTGGTATTGTATATAGAACAGTAAAATGCATGAAAAGCAGGACATGGGCCATTGTGCTGATGACTAATGAGGAATAAAATGAAGAGAAAATAAAGAAACAGGAATGACGTGTTACTCGTCTCCCCAATAAATCATTCAAACTCTCCTTTATATTGCTACAATGGTCTATTACACAACAGCTAAACAAAGAAGATTATTTTCCTCTTGTGTGATCATCCCAATTGTCTAGAGGTTATTTCACTGCACTAATAGATTCTTCACTTCTGATTAGGCTTAAAACTAAATGTTGTTACATTGTTGAACAGATTTGACTGTATTTAGCCACAATCAAACTATAAAAACACACCTAAAATCCTTTAATTTTCCCAAAAATCGTCAGAGTTATACAGGAGTTTGAGTTTAGTTCTCCAGCACCAAGGCTGGAGTAGCATTAGCATTAGATGTTAACCACTATTTCCCTGTTCAGAGGTGAGTATTATCATTTTGTAGCATGCTGCTAGCCCCCTACTGAAACAGCATTAGCATTAGCTTCTAACTGCGCTAGCTCTTTTGTCGTTCAAAAGGGAGTATTATCAGCCTGCAGACTGCGTGTTTACCATGTTAAAACAAGCTATGTGGTACTAACTGCTTGCTAATATTGCCCTGGCTTACCAGAACATTGGCATTAGCTGCTAACTGCTAGCGGTTAGAATAAAACAAAAGTTCATCGACAGTGTGCCTTATAATCTGGTGTGCCTTATAGTAAGAAAAATAAGTTGCTCCTGAGAAGGAAGGGCAGAAATAAGCATTAACCAACTAATGAACAGTTTCTTCCCACAGACAGTCAGGCTTCTGAACAAACTCTGAAGCTGTGATTCCTCCCTATTTCATATGACATTATTATATCACTTATCAACATATATCCTATATCACCATATCGGAGTGCACATTATATGGTACTTCATTATATTATATCATACTACTATCACACATTCCTTCCTCCCTCACTCTAAGGATCACTTATTCCGTCTCACTCCCATGTTCTTTTCATTTCCCCCACTAAAAGAAATCCACTTACGTTTAGGGATAGCTTGTCTATGATCACAGCAGCCTGCGAAAAAAGTATGAAAATATATATACATATGTTAGAGCTGCACAAAATCAACAAAATATTAAAGAAACTCTGAAACTCTGAAAATATGACAACATTTTAATTAACAGAATTTTAATTTAATGCAGATTGTCCAGATCCTGCTTTTCCCAGCCAAAATAACAGCTAAGGTAAGACGCCACTCAAGACCCGGCTGAGACATTTGGGGTTCAGGGCTTCTCTCGTGTCTCCAGGCTGCTGACCTTATGGCTGTCTGTGGAGAGCCACATGTTAAGCTGGCGAGACAGAGCCAAACCTGCTCATGCGACTCTAATCACAGAGTGCTGGAGGAGCTCACCCTTCCTTCCCCTCCAGTCTGAGTGTATCAGTTCCATGTATGCTGACTGAGGGCAATCTCCCACCTGTTCAGGCACCCCCAGTCATGGCTGACACCCTGCAGCCCCCAGTATGATCTTTGACCTGAGCTCTGAATGAGGACAACTGTGGTCCTTTCTGAGGTAATACTACATAGATATGGCTTAGATAACTAATCTTATATTTATAGTTATATTGTCCTGTACAGTATTGTTATATTATTTATATTTAGGTTTGGCTGTGCTCTGACCCAGTCACCTAGAGGTCACAGCACTTTCTGTATTTGGCTGAATAAGTGTCTAAATATCTTATAACATATACTGAACAACTAGTTTATTTTAATTCACATTTCAGTGTTTCCTTATCTTTTCCCATTTTCTCACAATTTAGCTAGACCAATTTTCCAACCCATTCAGCTGCTACTCAGCTGTATATCCCTCATCGAAGGTGATGCCACAACACAAGGCAGGTGAAGAGTAGCACATGCCTCCTCTGATACATGTGAAGTCAGCCACCACCTCTTTTCCAACTGCTGATGTAACATTACCAAGTAGCATCACAGCGCACTCAGAGGAAAGCGCAGCAACCCGGTTCTGATACATCAGCTCACAGACGACTTGTGCTGATCAACAACATCCAAGGAGTGATGAGAGGAGAGAGTGGCATCTACCCACCCAGAGAGTGCAAGGCCAATTGTGCTCTCTCAGGACTCCGGCAGCTGATGGCAAGCTTAATGACCGGGATTCGAACCAGCGATCTCCCGATCATAGTGGCAGCGCTGTACACTGCTGAACCACTCCCAAGTACTCCCACGTAATTTCATACATAGAATTGAATTGCTGAGGTAAATTTATGATTAGTATAACACTGCTGAAGTAAATGTGTTTTTATTGCTTTATTGGTTTGTCTCAAAAGTGTCTCTAATACTTAATAACTTAAGTAACTTAACTGTCAGGCTTTGTGATAGTTTTTATGAAAGATTGTGTGTTAAAAACCCTGTGTGATTGTACATATTATGGGACATGACCTGAATGTGTGTGAGATTTATCAGATACACCACATACCTGCACAGGTGAGAAGGGCACAGACTCCAGTACACTGAGAGCAGGCTTAAGCTGGGCAGGACTGAGCTGCTGCAGGAAGTTAGAGCCCAGAAGGGGCAGGAACGGGGCGAGCTGGGAGATCTTCTCAGAGCTGAGAGAGGTGGGGGACTGCACATCAGATGAGTTCAGAGACAGACTAGATATCTGATGAGGGGCACAGAACAATAGTCACAGTGGTCAAAGACATGTTTGATTCTTCTGATTGAAACAACTTTATTTATTCTTTTAGCTCTCACCATGGTGCTAGTGATGCTGATGCCCTGTGATACACACGTCCTGATGTTTTCCTGGATCACTGGGAAGACGTCTGTGCCCACATACCCTAGCAGGTCATTCAGTTTAGCCTGACATGTCAGAGTGCCCAACCTGAGAGTGAACAGAAATACATGTTTCATATTGTGTTTTTTTAGTTTACAGTGGGAGATGCTAGGCTTTAAGTCTATGAAACAAGTCTAATAATCAAATCTAATTACAATGTAATGTAATCTGCAAAAATGAAAAAAAAAACATTTTTTAAGAACAGTATAATAATTAAATTAAACACTAAAATAACACTCACCTTTTGAACTGGTCCATTGTGAGGTTCTTATATGCTGCAATGACACTTTGAGCTATAAACTGCTGCTTCAATGTCCCCAAGTCATTCCTCATTAAGATATCCAGACCATTCAAGAGCTTTTAAAGAAAAACAGCACCATTAAATATTTCACAAATTTCTCACAAATGTTCTTTGAAATTTCTCACATTTCACATCATTTTTGAAAATTTGTCAGTAGTTCCTGTTACAGTTCAGAGATGCCATTTGAATTTAAAGTTAAACATTTAACATTAATGCAAAACCTGATTCTAAGTAATACCTAATCTTAAGAGTTATTTATGAGATTTAATCCACATTTCAACATATAAATATGGAATAATCAAACTTCTGAACTCGACAGTGGGGATACTGTGTTTATATTGTTAAATAAAAGCACTAATATGTGGTCACAAGTTTTCAACAGATCTCTCTCAGGCTCTTATTTCATTTTAGGGTGAAGCGAACTTCCAATAATCAAAATATGTTGCAGAAGAATCTCAGATCTCAGAAGAACACAGAAATCAGTGAAACAATGTTTGTAATTTTCCCAAAAGAGGAGGAGAAAAAGACGTGGATAATATGAAGAGAAATAAAATCACAGAGAGGCTGCTGTGAGAGTAAGAACAACCCCCGATATCTGTTCAAACTACTCATGAAAACTTCACAAAAAAAGCTAATATCCACTATAGTAGTTTACTGCATTGAATAATTGGCAAAAATAAAACATTTTGCTGACATTGCAAAGTGAAAAGACCAACAATGAATGCAGAAAAATTACAATTTTATTTTCCTGTAATTTAAGTATTGTTTTCAGCAGTGTCAGCAAGACTAAAAATACATTTACGCTCCTGTGAAAAAATGTGTTTAATGTTCAGTGTTTCCCTAATTTTGCACATCGGTGCATCCCTAAATTACAGTCATTGTTACTTTGTGTTTGCTCTTTAAGGCTTGTGAGTTTGCTCACTGCCCACTACAAGCCAATGTTTAATTCATAAGGGCCCATATTTACTTATTAAAGGCACATTTTTTAGGCATGTCCATCACAAAAGTGCCTTTTGGCCAGGGATAAATACTGTCAACCACCCCCCACCCCTATTGGTGGAGCTGCCTCAGGACAAACCAGCCAGGATGTCTCAGGTGTCAGAGTGAGTGACCGAAGCTGTTACCTGAGCAGGTGAGAGCTGCTGGAAGCTGAGGAACGGCAGATACGTGATCAGGTTGCCGTTGTCTCGGATGAAGGACAAGCCGCCGCTCGTCATGTTGGCCTGACCGACAGACTGGCTGAACCACAAGCCGAAACTCTGCCGCTGCTCCAGGGACAGGCTGTTGATGATGCTGTTAATGAAGTTCACTCTGAGGAAGAGATGAATAAAAAACAGATTACGTATGCTGTTGTTCTTTTATGTTCAAAGGCAACATTCTTCTTGACATTGATATGGTCTTCCATATTTCTCCATTATTTTTTACAAGAAAGGGGCCACTTGTGGAACAATGGTGGATTTCCATAGACCAATGGTTGATCTACATGAGCCTTTGATGGGTCTATCATATCTATCTTCATAGACATTTAATAGATCTTTATAGGCCATTAGTGGAGCTCCATAGACCATTGGTTCATCTACATGGGCCTTTGGTGGGACTCTATAGGTTATTAGTGGCACTCTATATAGACCATTGATTGATCTACATTGGGCCTTTAGTAGATCTCCATAGACATTTGGTCGATCTCTATAGGTAGGCCAATTGTGGAGCTTCGTAGACCATTGATTGATCTACATGGGCCTTTAGTAGATCTCCATAGACATTTGGTTGATCTCTATAGGTAGGACAATTGTGGAGCTCTGTAGACCATTAGTTGATCTACATGGGCCTTTAGTAGATCTCCATAGACATTTGGTTGATCTCTACAGGTAGGACAATTGTGGAGCTCTGTAGACCATTAGTTGATCTACATGGGCCTTTAGTAGATCTCCATAGACATTTGGTGGTTCTCTATAGGTAGGCCAATTGTGGAGCTTCGTAGACCATTGGTTGATCTACATGGGCCTTTAGTAGATCTTTATAGACATTTGGTGGATCTCTATAGGCAATTAGTGGAGCTCCATAGACCAGTGGTTGATTTACAAGGGTCTTAAGATACACAGGCCAATGGTAAATCTATGTATTTTTTGTTAATGTTCCATGTCCAAACACCCCAATTCTGATGGGTTAATGCCCCAATGAAGAGATAGCATACTTTCCATCAGTGCCATATCTGATCCGGAACAAATCACCCAACACCATTACCTGACCTCACTAATGCTCTTGTGGCTGAATGCAATCAGATCCTCAGATCAGTGTTTCAACAACTAGCGTAAAGCCTTCCCTGAAGGATAGGAGTCTTTTACTGCAATAAAGTAATGAGAAACTTCCATTGAATACCCTTGATTTTAGATAATAAACTGTAAGAGAAGGTGTCCACACATGTATGACACCAAGTGTATTTAATATAAATATATAAAATGAAAAAACGAAGGCACAAGCCACTGTGCAAACTACAATGTTTATATTTTAATAAGTGTCCCAGTGTACTAGCATGATTGAGAATGATAGCACAATTATTACTAAATTACACAGTCCCAGCAGTGTTTGGGGAACTTAGTACTTGTGTGTTACTTACACATTGACATTGTTCTGTAATGGAGGAAGTGAGATGATGTCCTCTGGTGTCGCCATGTTCAGGAGAGGGCTCATGTCAATCAATAGGGTTGGATCTTGCCTCAGCTGGACTAGGATCAGTACATTCACCAATGTACGCAAATACTCATCAGAGAGCTATTAGGGAGAAATGTATCACAAATTCATGCTTGAAGAAAGGTTAGAATGCTGAAATATTTGAAGTATAATGTGATGATTAGGTTAAGAAAAAAAACATTGTTTTAAGTTACTAAGCCAAGTTTTGTTCTAAAACCTGCACGTTGTTGTATGTCTGACTATTGCAACTTACCTGCAGGGTAGCCTGGTTCCGGCTGAAATATTGTAAAATCTGCCTCATGGTGCTGGGGTCTACTGCAGTGAACACCGCCCTCAGACTCGCAAGAGGAATACGGAAATACTCCTGCAGGAAAATGTTGAAAAAATCTGATCTAACTGTACTATTTTCAAGAACAACAGTAAAAGGTGGAGAAAAATACAATTTCAGTCAACTTAAAATGATAAAAAACTGATTTCTGAGCAGTTAATTAGCAAATGAGCTGCAAGATCTGTACAATGAGTGTAGAGCCTTTGCTGAAATTTGAACAGATCTCCTCACACTCAACGAGGATGCAGTTAGACAGTAGGGCCACTCTAGGGCTGTACAATTACACTTAACACTTAAGATTATAAGTTTAAATCTACCTCTACAGCAACATACATATAGTGTTGGAAATCTGAGAATAGAAATATTTTTCCCGTGTGATGGGGAATTTAGGCAATTCAGTAAATCAATTACATATTAAGATAACAAAAAACAAACTAAAAATACACTGACATGCTAAAAACGATGGTATAGCAGAGTGTAAATTGATCACAAGGTGTAACTTTAAGGGACAGCTTGGAAACAGCAACAACTGTATAAGTTGTGAGGTGTTATCTTATGAGGCTAAAGTTTGAAAATGACCTGATAGAGGGTGCCAGATGGATATGACATTCCATGTTTTAAGTTGTACAGGCAATCCACATTGAAGGCAAAAGACAAATAGAACAGTGCAGTGGATGGTAATGACCGTAACTGGCTTCATCTGGCCAGGTCTGTCCATGCAAACAGGCAAGTTAATCTGAGGAAACTAAACAACTAAACTGTAGAGTTGACTAAACTGAGATGTAGAACAAAAATGTGAGTAGGAAGGAGAACATCCTACTGAAGACAACTGAATTAATTGTCTAAAACAGAATTAAGTTGACCTAATTTAAAGTAAAACAAAGCTAATCCTTTAAGTAGTTACAAAGAGTAGCTTTGTTAGTTTTTTAGTTCTTACCTTGATAAGGAAAGACGTACTACTGGTCGCATCTCTTCCTGTTTGCATCAGGCTGGTCAACAATTTCTAAAAGACATACAAAAGAAATGGTAAATCGTAAAATATAATCATAAAAGTACTCATAAATACTCAAATATACTCATAAAAGTATAACATTCAAGTTCCAAAGACTGCCGTTTCATTGTTTATGTCTAAATTATTACCACAATCACAATAAACAGTGAATGCCTGGATAAAATCACTGTAAACGGCAAATCAAATGTCAGTTTGTTAATATTACATGCAGTGGAAGCGGCATAAAATGTCCAAGATAAGTGACAGGTTGGACACCATATACCAGCTAATGACCAACTTTACCTCGTGTCGGTTACACAGTTCTGGCACTGGTAATGGATATACTTGATTAATTACCCTAAAATAATGCCAATCTTACAACACTAAATCTCAGAAGGAATTGAATGTCCATTACCTCACAATGCAAATTATTAATAACCTAGGCATTATTAAATTAGACTTGAAAGATTGTCAGTGAGCGATATTCGTCAGTTTTACAAAATTGTCTGGAATTTCCAGACTTGAAAATGTCCAAAATGTCCAAAATATGATAGAAATATCAGAAAAGACCTACCCCAAAGCATTGTAGCAACACTTGCTTGTTGTCAAAGTTTGTTTCCCTCTCCAGGTAGGTAGACACTGAATCCAGAACACTTTGCTGGATGTTTTCCGTCACCCTTAGAGTTGTCATTGCGTTCTCCTCAAGAACTAGCAGTAGGACCACCCATACACTGGTAGCCTGCCTGATTACTGGAGCAACCTGTGGTTCCATGGTCTGAAAACGGGGCAGGAGGACTTCCACCCCACACCGAAAGACTAACTGCAACCCCTGTAACTGAGTGATCCCGGCCTGACAAGCTGAGGTCACGTCTATGCTGCATGACCAGTTGAACCTGTCCAGAAGCTCTTTAACCAAGCATGGTCCGGCATCATTGGAGGCGTTTGTGGTTGTACTGGTGGTGTTGTTTTTGGGGATCTTAGTGTAGTTTGTGAAGGTGGTACACATTGTGCTCACCCAGAGGCTGGAAGGCTCCTTGATGATGTAAGAGAGCATGGCAGGGTTCATACAGATTGAGGAGATAAAGTTTGCTTGGTCATAGTCCCAACAGAGGGCAAGAAGGGCCGCATCTGGGAATGTGGTAGCCCAGCTGGAATACCGGCATTCGGTGGAGGGCACGAATCCCATTAAGCTGCCGTTACTCTTTGTAAGGTTAGTGCACTGCTCCAGCAACCAAATGTTATCCAAATTGGCTAGAAGATTCTGCAGCACAACTGTATTGTTGCATACTTTTTGTATGAAGTTCACTGTGTCAAGATCAGCACAGAGAGCGAGGTCAGCCATGTCTACAATGCTTGGCTGCCTCCAGTCGGCATACAGACAAACTTGGGACAACAAGTCAGTTGTGTCGTTACTGTGACACACAGATTTTAGCCACTGGTTCTCGGGATTGAGAATTAGATGCTCAAATAGTGATGTGTTACAACACACATTTAGATCAAATGCTGCCATGTCAAGCTGCCAACAGAGACCTACTATTGATGAATCCAAGAGTGAAAATCCCCATGATGAATATTTACACAAATCAGCGATGCTAGGAATTGCAGGAGGGGTGGTTGGAAGGGTTGTGGGGGAAATCATCATGCTAGAAACGGTTGGAGAAATGGTTGGGAAAACAGCACTAGAGGTAGAGAGCAACCCTGCTGTGGAGACAGTTGCAGAGGTTTTAATGGAACCTGTTGAAGAGAAAGTCAAAGGGGCTGTGGGAGAAAGAGGAAGACTAGAAACTGTTGAAGAAATGGTTTGGAAAACAGTGCTATGGATAGGGGGCAACGCTGTTGTGGAGACAGTTGGAGAGTTTTTGATGGAACCTGTTGAAGAGAAAGTCAAAGGGGCTGTGGGAGAAAGAGGAAGACTAGAAACTGTTGAAGAAATGGTTTGGAAAACAGAGCTAGAGATAGGGGGCAATGCTGTTGTGGAGACAGTTGCAGAGATTTTGGCCGAGATAGTCGTACTGGATGTAGAACTAGAATATACTACTGGTGGAGCTGTTGATGGAGCTAAAGCTGAAAGGGTACTGCTAAAGACTGTTGACAAAACAGTCAAAGGAGGTGTTTTAGAAGAGCTGAAGATTGAGGATATTGTTGGAGAGACAATAGAGGATACTGGGGAAAAGAGAGTGCTGCTTGAGGCCACTGGCAAGACTTTTGTTGGAGAGATACTAATGATGGACTCCGTTGACAAGAAAGTCAAAGGGGCAGTGGGAGAAAGAGTAAGGCTGGAAACTGTTGGCATGACTGTTTGTGGGAGACTTGAGGAAGAAATGTTTAAAGTCTTGCTAGAAAGAGCGATAGTAGAGGTCCCTGTCATGTCGGTTAGGGAATTTGTAGGAGAAACAGAAATGATGGACATTGTTGATGATGGGACCAATGGGCCAGTTGTGTTAGAAGATGTAGTACTAGTAACAGAAGAGGGGTATGGTGGGGGAATTGGAGAAACAGTGATGCTGGACAGTGCTGGTGGGCTTGTTGGAGGATTTTTGATAATGATAGCACAGTACGCTCCCACCCAAACATTTGCATCATTAAGCAAAAGTGCAGAAAGGATTGTGCTATTGGCACAAACCTCATGAACGAATCGAAACTCGTCATTTTGTATACACAGGGATATTGTATCTATGGTAATTGTCTTTAGGTTGCGCCATTCTGAGTACCTACATGATTCTGCTACAAGGGTGTGAATGTCCACTGGTGCGGTAGTAGGCACCTCACTGCAGTTAGGTTTTAACCAACTGTTTTCTGGGTTGGAGAATACGGTGATGTAAAAATCCAAACTCTGACAAAGAAAAGTCTCCATTCTCATCTGATCATTGTTCCAGCACAAAACCACAATGGAGGGCTCTAGTGTTTGAGGACTCCACGTTTCATAAAAGCAGTACTGCACGATCATATATCGATCGGAAGCATTCGCACAGTATTCCCAAACCCAGGCATTGCTAGGGTTTGCGATGAGGTGTTGCATGACAGGAACATTATTACACACACCCTGCAGGAACGCTTCAGGGTCATTGTCGCTACACATTGTGACTAGAGCCGGATCGATGGCTTCCACGGTGGTCCAGTTGTCATAGTTGCAGAACATTTGACTGAGGCTAAGCGCAGCCCTTGCCATTCGCCTGCTTGATTGAGGCGGTAAAGAAGGGCAGGGTTCCAGCAGTGGTGAAAAGACAAGCTGGACCATCTCACAAGTGTTTTTCCACACCTGGATTAGCTCAGAGTGGGAAAGGGTGCTTAAAGATTTGCACACACCATATAGAACATCAGGAACCTGAGACAGGTTGGCTAAAATGTCTGAACAGAGGGTGTCATTGAGCTGGGTCACATCCTGCTGGTCGCACGTCAGTGTCATGGGATTGTTTCCTGGGGATGCGCTGGCTCGACCAAACTGGATAGGTGGTGTAATCTGGCATCCTGTGTCTGTAGGGCTGCATGGATTGATATCAAGTGCCAGAAACATGTTCAAGATTGAGTCTCCAAAGGACCAATTTATATTGTGGTTCATGCCCCTAGAGTAACAGAAAAGAACAGAAGTATTTAAAAAGGCCTATTAGTAAATTAACAAGAAATTAATCTTAGAAAATGCAATATTCTATTGAACATTACATGTTTAATCAGCTTTCAATGTTAAACAATACACTATACCCAAGGCATTCACACAGAAAAGATATTAAAAAACGACACTCACCACATCAAAAGTTGCTTTAGGTCACCTGTATATTAACAAAAGGATGAGAAAGGAAAAAGAAAATTCTTGAAACATTAAATATTTTTTTATGTTTAACAGTATAGTTTATAGCCCGCTTCTCTGGTAACTAGGATTGTCACAATAGACAATCCTTTTTATAGAAATGATATATTAATAATGATATACTTATAATAAATATATAATAGCATAAAAATGCAGTTACAGCTGATTACAAAGATTGCGAAGCAACTTTTCATTATTGATTTTTTGATTAATAAAAATATTTAGACTTTGGAATTGGAATAAAAGAAAAATACACAGCTCTGGAAAGAATTAAAAGAACCGCTTCAGTTTCTGAATCAGTTTCTCTGATTTTGCTATTTATAGGTATATGTTTCAGTAAAATGAATATTGTTGTTTTATTCTATAAACTACGTACAACATTTCTCCCAAATTCCAAATAGAAATATTGTCATTTAGAGCATTTATTTGCAGAAAATGAAAAATGGCTAAAATAACGAAAAAAGATACAGAGCTTTTAGACCTCAAATAATGCGAAGAAAACAAGTTCATATTCATAAACTTTTAAGAGTTCAGAAATAAATGTTAGGTGGAATGACCCTAGTTTTTAAACATAGTTTTCACCAGTCTTACACACTGCTTTTGGATAACTTAACTCCTGGTTTGTGCACCAGGATAACACTCCTGGTGCACAAATTCAAGCAGTTCATCTTTCACATCTTTCGATTATATTCCAGAGGTTTTCAAATTGGTAAAATCAAAGAACCTTTTTTAAGTGATGTCTTATTTCAGAGCTGTATATGTTTAGATCAACATATCAGAGATGTTTACAAAAAAATGTTAACTGAACACAAAATTACACTTCTGCCTTCATGTTTCAAATTTCCTTGTTAAGTATTCACAAACCTGCATTCTCTGACATGTTGTAGGAGAAGACCATTTGCTGTTGAACATTTTTCCAGCGAGAGACTAGGCTAAGCTTTACCAACAAATTAATTTATTATAACCATTTTTGCTCACCTTTACCAGGGTCGGTAGTAATTATTATTGGGACTGTAAGCAAATTTAAGCATAAAGACCATTACACTACCTTGCTGACACTGCTGATTCTGGTCCAAGGAAGGGATGTCAACACCCAGCTGGAGTCCAATGGTTAGGAAATCCACAAGCGTTTGTAAAAAGTTCATCATTAAATCAGAAATGAAAGAGGCCACTGAGGGAAAAGTCAGATCCATAAAACTACTCCATGCAGACAGAAAGTTATCAGAGTGGTACAAATAGAAGCTCGAGGACAGAGTAGCTGTAATCAGCTCCTGAAAGGCACTTAACTGAGTCATAGTGGAGTCTGCCATTCTGAGAGTCCCACTGGAAGTGAATGGACATGTCTGAGATTTAAGGGATGACAGGAGGTCTAGCACTGGTCCGCTTAACCTGGATGATAATGTCCTTGTTAAATCTGCTTGCCATCCGCACTGTGTTTTGTCTGCCAGCACACAAACAAAAGCTTGAGGAAGGTTCTGGAGAAAACTTTCCACCAGAACGGGCTGATAGATGGAGTACAAGCTGCTGAAGACATTTAAATAAGTGTTGAGGTTTATATTTGTTGCAGCGCGGCTAGATGCCCCTGTCGTACTCGTCTTTTTAGTGTTTTGTGATGGATGGAGATCTGAATGGTACCCAGTCTTAACATTGATCTGGTCCTGAACTCTGGGTTCAGTGCTTTTCAGAGACTGTAATGCCTCTATTAGAATGTCCAAGTCATCCTCAAATTCACTGGCACTGGAAGGGACATCTTTCCTTCTGATGATGGTGGTGGGTGCTGAACGAGCTGAGCGACTGGGGCCTCTGGACTCATGGCTAGCAAGCCCTGTAATAAACAAAAGAGATAAAAAAGTTTAAAAAAATAATTGTGGCAAATTTATTTTGTAGAATATGAAGACCATGGTGTAAGATTTTATTAATCTTTTTCCGAAAAAGAAAAAAAAAACAATCACACTAACAACTTACTATGGTACCACTTTAAAATAAGACTACCTTTATAAAGGTTTAAATAAATGGTTTACAATTAGTTTATTAATGGTTACTAATTAGGTTGTAAATGCCTTAAAATAATTAATAATCAGTTATAACATACGTAGAAAGGGCAACAATGACCTGTTGTTTGCCAAATAGTGAACCCACAGCAATCTATATTGTGTTATAACTGATTATTAATGATTGTAAGGCATTAACAACCTAATTAGTAACTATTAATAAACTAATTGTAAACCATTTACAAACCATTTATAAAGGTAGTCTTATTTTAAAGTGGTACCTTTTACATATACAGCTCTGGAAAAAAAATGACCACTTCTCTTGAAAAAAATTCAAAAAATATTTTTGTTTATTTTACCAAATTAAACCTCTGTAATATAATCAAGAGGAAGATGGATGATCAAAAGCCATCAAACCAAACTGAACTGCTTGAATTTTTGCACCAGGAGTGGCATAAAGTTATCCAAAAGCAGCGTGTAAGACTGGTGGAGGAGAACATGACACGATGCAGGAAGGCTGTGATTAAAAAACAGAGCTATTCCACCAAATACTGATTTCTGAACTCTTAAAACTTTAGGAATATGAACTTGTTTTCTTTGCATTATTTGAGGTCTGAAAGTTATGCATCCATTTATAATTTTCTGCAAATAAATGCTCTAAATGAAAATATTTTTTTTTTGGAATTTGGGAGAAATGTTGTCCGTAGTTTATAGAATAAAACAACAATGTTCATTTTACTCAAACATAAACCTATAAATAGCAAAATCAGATAAACTGATTCAGAAACTGAAGTGGTCTCTTATTTTTTCAAGAGCTGTATATTACACAACTTATACAACAAATTAAATGAAAAAAAAAATACAATTACAAAATAAAATGTAAAATACAGGTTTGATTTGAATATAAATGAAATAAAATCTTGAATATAAACAGAATGTTAATAACGGCTCACCGAGGATGAAGCAGGTTGTAAAAATGAATAAAAGTCCTCTGCGGTGCATTTTCTCATAAATGAGCTGTGAGCTCATTCAGCTGCGATTAAAATATAAACACATATATCCTGCGATTTCTCCTCCTGCATTAAAACCGAACACCAGTCCAGCCATCGCACTGTTTCATACAACTATGCTCTCCAACACAGTGCTGGCTTTCACACCTACACACACACACACACCCACACACACCACCTGGGCTCAGTCAGACACGCCCCCGCCCCTGCCGAGCCCCGCCCCTGTAGACAACAGCTCGTTCCCACGCCCACAAAGCCCCACCCAACCCTCTGACTGATAGGCTGCGCCCCAGTTGCGCACCACATACCAATAGAGTGTGGATTTGGCAGGTTAATTTTTTTTTTGTAGTAACACAAAGTGATAAAGCATGAAGCGTTCTCCAGAATTTTATATATCTTTATATTTGATGAGAAAAATGCCTGGGGTTGTCCTATATTTTTTAAATATATTGTTCCATACCTGAGGACTCCTATTATATATTTTTGTTTTGTACCAGAGATGTTCACAAGTCTTTGGTCACGAGTCTGAGTCCAGTCTAAAGTCTTTTCTGTTTTTTTTTTTTATCTTTTCTCTTATCTCTTATCTTTTAGCTCTCCAGTCCACTAAAGATACTGCACAGCTATGTCTAAAAAATCAAAACATTTACAAATTAATAATTCCTTTATCTATTAGTCGTAATTAAAACCATAATATTACGAGAATAAAGTCATAGTATTTTGAGGAAAATTTAGTTGCTTTAGCCCACTGCTTGGGCTGCAGTTTAAGAGCAGAGCATGAAGGGAGGAATTGGAGCATTTCCTGCTCATCATCTGTTACAGGGCTGCTGTGATTATCATCAGTTATCTACATTTATAACCTGTGTGTGTTACAGTTAATACAGTGTCCAGATTTTGCCATGTTTATAACTGTATTAATCATAACAATATTGTGTGATTAATTCTAAATAAAATTATGATTTATTTCAGGGTAGTTTTGATGGTTTTTAAATTAGATAAATGGAATCGGGCAGATTTGTCATTGGAAATACACATGAATCAAGCCAGGAAAACAACAGGAAAACAGAAAACCACACACATATGTTGCCTTTTTTGATACATCAGTGATCCGGATCTTTTCCACTCGATTTTGATCCTTTGAAAAGTGTGATTGGTCCTGAATTTTGTTCACGTGATTGGATCGGGGACATCCCTGAATATTCTTATTTGGAATTTGGGAGAAATGTTGTAGTGGTTGTCAGTAGTTCATAGAATACATGTACATGTATATTCAGACATTGTAATTAAAAAAGGGACATTTCAAATGGGCATGAACAGACTCATGTGGGTTAAAATAGCCTTAATGAACTGATTCACTGTTTATTGCAACTTTAAAATGTAATCACCAACAGGGGGAGTAATAAAACCAAAGGAAAGGAAACCCTTAAATAGTATTTAATAGTTGTTTGAAAATGAATAATAAAAATGTTTTTTTTTTTTTTTCAGGAATATGTTTAGAAGTGTTTTAACAATTTTAACCAACTAGTCAAATAATTGTAGGAAATACACATACTTGTATTTGTTTTCTGTACTGAACGCCATTCTTGTATTTATTTATAAATAAGTATTAGAATCTATAAAAGCCTTCAAAACAAAGTTTCCCGTTTCCTGATTGAATAAATACAAGAATGGCATTCAGTACAGAAAACAAATACAAGTATGTGTATTTCCTGTGCTAAAAGGCACAACAAGTTCTGCTATGAGAGAAAAAAGAACGGTTGAGTCCACTATCCTTACTAAGTAAAATTCTTAGGTTTTCCTAACGTCATGCCCTGCAACTCGACCTACCGACAGAAACCTAATTAAAGGCAGTTATTAGAAAAGAGGTGTGAACGGATTTGAAGCAGTCAAACAAGCCCCACATGGCTCTGAAAAATTCATTCACTGTGTTGACTATCGAAACAGTGTGTAATTCACACCGTTAACTAGTGTAAAAGGTGAAATACAATGCAGCAACGTGTGGCTTAAGGAAGAGTCACTGCCCTGACTAGCCTGAAGAAGAAACGCTGACTAAAACCTGCTGATAAATAACGGAAAAATGTTTTTTTTCTTACAGGGTGCCATTTAGCTAGTAGCTAGTTACTATAATTCTTAAAACACGCCTTTAATAAATTTGTAGACTGGTTTAAATTTCTCCTGAGATCTTTAGGTTGTTAGGAATTGATCTCTTGGCTTGAAACATTTTACCTCCTTGGTTCATTTAGGCTATTAACATACTATATTAAATTAGACTGATACAGAACAGCGAGGAGATGACAGAAGTACTGATTATAATATGGAATAGTGCAGCTATACTTGAGGATTTAATTTAGAACAGCACAGTACAAAAAGGATATGGATAACAGGAGTGTTAATAAGCATATATATATATATATATATATATATATATAAAATGCAGCATATATATTTAAGTGTCTCAGTGAGGTAGTTGTGTATATATACACACCACTTAATGATGTTTTTCCTTGATTTTACCAAATTGAAAACCTCTGAAATATAATCAGGAGGAAGATGGATGATCACAAGCCATCAAACCAAGCTGAACTGCTTGAATTATTGCACAAGGAATGGCATAAATGTTATCCAAAAGCAGTGTGCAAGACTGGTGGAGGAGAACATGCCAAGATGCAGGAAAACTGATTAAAGACCAGGGTTATTTCACCAAATATTAATATCTGAACTCTTAAATCGCTATTAATAGGAACTTGTTTTCTTTGCATTATTTGAGATCTGAAAGCTCTGCATCTTTTTTGTTATTTCAGCCATTTCTTATTTTCTGCAAATACATGCTCTAAATGACAATATTTGTATTTGGAATATGGGACAAATGTGTTCCGTAGTTTATAGAATAAAACAAAAATGTTCATTTTACTCAAACATATAGCTGTAAATAGCAAAATCAGAGAAACTGATTCAGAAACTGAATTGGTCTCTTAATTATTTCCAGCATTGTTTCTTTTCACAGATAGAAAGGTATTGAGACAGGCTGGTATCGACAGTTCGCTTTAAGGCAGTTTAAAAATACAGCGAGGGGCAATTTCCCAATTCAGTTTTTTTTTTCTCAAACTGAGTGCAATGTTTTCCCACAATGATGCAGCCTGTTCTGTCTCAATGGTGAACAGAAAGAAACCACCTCCAAATACGGCTTAATTATGATGCGTCTTTGAGACCAGTGGTAGCAACAAAAAGCTCTGAAACAGTTTTCATTTCTGCAGAAAAAGTGCCATGATTAAAATTTAATTAACAACTTTCTCACAAAACAGGCTTTTCCCCTACATGCTATGAATTATTTTTTACAGTTTAGTGACACTGCGCTAACTAAAACATTCATACATACACAATATAGTAAGAAAAAAAAAACACTCAATTTGATGTAAAGTTAAATCTTCATTAATACATTTAAAAAGTAGATATGACATGCCTTTTCAAATCAAAAAATACAAAAGGAGTCTCCTTACTTTAAGGATCTTACATGAAGCTGCATGTATATTCAGTACAATACTTGTTTGTACAATAAAAATGGTCACGTACATTTGAATGAACTTGCACATATGAAAATGTCTAAACCACCCTTTTGTGCATAAAATGCTACAGCTCTGACAATTGTAGAAAATAAGTCTCTGTTCTTGAGGAAGTACACACGCTGGTACATCACTGCAAACCCCTTACATTTTGGGAGCCATCGGACACTAGCTGAGCTTTGCATAAATCAAAACGTACACTTCCAGCATGACTGCAGGGCCATGACATCTGTTAGAGCTGCTACTGTCATGTGCAGTGCAGTGTTAGAATATACATATAACCATTTCCACACTATATGTAACTGATTCACTCCTTTGCTTGTAAAAGTAATTGTGCTTGTGAACCCTTTCTAAGAGAAAGAATAGTACAAGCTTGTGTCAAAAGAGCAGGATCCTTGGGATCACAGCACTGGTTTTTACACCCCTCCTCGTCCCTCCATTGCTTTACAATTATTGGTACAATTTTAAACAATACAATTTGTAAAGGGTACAGACACTTCTTTTGCTAGCACACATTTACAGAAGCATATTTTTTACAAAAGGTCACTCAGAAGGCCTTGTGTTTCACAGAAAAGCAGATAAACTATAGCTTTATACCTTGGCTGGTTTGCTAGAACAGTGGTTTTTAAAACTGCTCCCGGACAGTATATAGTCCACTTTAGCTAGGACAGAGCTTGTGCATGTGTTGACTTATGGACACATGTTGGAATGGTTTGAGAACCACTGTCCCAGCAGGTTCTTGATTACTTTATGATTCTCAAGTAAATGGTCTAGCAAAGCCCCAGTCAAGAAGTCAACAGAGTCCAAAAAAAAAAAAAAAAGGTTTGAAATGGTTTGAGTGATGAGATTAGTATATGTATGAAAAACACTGAGTAGGAATTTTGACTTGTAGGGGTGTTTCAACTGAAATTTTATACTTAAAACTTTTGATAAAAATCTATGGACCTGGATCTATGTACATATATTTTTTACCAGGGTCATTACTATTCAATTAAAGAGAGATTAGGCTGGATTCAGATTTGATTAAAGTCTCTGTTAACAAACCAAGGAGATCATCTTCCTGACTGGGGCTTACTTACGGGATAATTCATTCCAAAATGCTAATATTGACAAAAGTGAATGACAATGTATAGAAATGATTAGCTAGCATGGTGCTTATAACTGTAAAGTAACAATTGCCATTAGCCTTAATTAATCATCTGTCATATTAGCATTTTGTTTGAGCTATTCCTTTAAATCTTAAAAGAGTGGTACATACATTTAAAAGTCTTAAAAGGGCTTTATGGCACCACAGGCAAAATAACAATTTCCATACACATTTTTTCCCCATTGTCCACAATAACAAAACAAAAAAGTAGAACCGAAAAGGCAAAGGTATGATAAAAGGGAATTACGTAGAACAACCATCATGATGACAGGTGAACTGAAGGTGTCTTTCTTCCTAGAACTTGTTTTACACACATTAAAATACAGAGTTGACAGAACTTTAAGGAAAGAAGGAGAAGAAGAGGGAGGAAAAAGTGAAATACCATTATCAAGATCATTCACTTGAGTCTTTTCATGAGAAACACACATTCATGTTAAAGACCCCTTACTGCATTTAATACCACGAATAGCAGAAAAACAGAAGAAACAAAAACAGCACTACAGGCGAGAGAAACTTCAACCACAGATATAAATCTTGCTGCTCATCTGCTGGTGCTACAAACCAGGCAATCACAGGCTTCCAGCCATCGTCTAATATGCTTTTCTGTGTGAATGACTAGACTTGCACGACATGAACCATGCTACATCGGCTCCACTTTTACAATAAAACACGTCGCAATTTAATACTAAAACACAACGGGCAATGAACACGGAGTTTAAAAAAATAGATATCTATTAAAAAAAGGCTTGATATGAAAACTTGTGACAGCGAGACAAACCAGAGTAAAAAAATTATAAAAAGGTTAAAAGCGAGACAGCGTTTGGCTGGAGTTCTTGATCACAACTGGACTTTGAGACATCTTGAAAAGTTGTAGAAAAAAGATGTAGAAATAAGTAAAATCATTTAAACTGGACTGCCAGATTAACACTAAATTGTCCACTTAGAAACTCAAATCCAATTATACACGAGACACATTTTAAATACAACCTGTTTCTCCAATATTTCTGCCAAAACATATATCAGTTCTTTGAGAATGTAACACATTCTGTCAGACAGAAGTGAAGCTATAAAAAATAAGTATCACTAAAATCAAAAATCACTGATCAGGTAAACATATAGAAAAGCGATGACAATGCTGAGGAATGCATAATGAGTATAGGCAGAGGGGTACATTTAAAACAAGCTCATGGAAATAATCTCCACCATCACCCACACGCAAATAATTTTTTCCTTTTTTTTCCTGGCCATTCTTTTTTAAATTGGTCTGTAGCCTAAGCCTGTTAAATAGTTTTGTTGGAGCACCAAATAAAACAGAAGGGAACCCTCCTTTTCTCAGCTACGTTTTGCACAGTCACTAAAAATGGGATGAAATGAATGAAGAAATTACCATTCAAACTCCAACCTCACAAAACAGATCAAAACAACGCTCCTAGTGGTGAAGGGAGGAGAGTTCTTGGTCTTTGATATTTAAAAGTAGTTACATTTAGACATCTATTCCTAAAGTATTTTCAGATGATGCTTCAGAATCTCTTTTTTTCCTGGTATGGCTGAAGAAGCAGGTGGGGGTTGGGGGGGGGACAATAATAATAATAATGACATTTTTAATAAGGGTTTGTCTGGTTTTCCTTCTCTGTCCTTATTACTTCTTCTAGCTCAGAATTCAACACTCGTTCCTCAGTCAGGAGGCAGCAAGTCATGCAGACGAAAGCGTTCACGGACGTGTGGCCGCACATCCTCATTCTAGAGGTGAAAAGAAAAACAATAATTTAAGCACCATGCAAAAATTTCAGCACCCTCAGTGTTTCAGACGTTAATTACTTGTTCACAAGAATTATTAGGAAAGGTCAGGCAATGCAAATTTCCAATACATTAGCTACAGTACGGGACAAACATGCTACAAACTAAGTTGCCCATTTATTTTTATGATAAATAAAGTCTGAGATAACAAGAAGGAAAAACATACCAACTCTACCAGCTTCTCCAGAAAAGGAACCAGCTTGAGAAGTTCGCTGTCGTTTCTGTCCACGAACCAGCTCTCAATTGGGATCCCATTGGACAGCTGTGGTTCACATACATGACCGATACACAATTAGGTTAGGCAAAAAGACAATAACTTAATGAAAAAAGATGTACAACCAATACACAAAAGCAGTGTGTAATTCACAGAATGTTGTTTAATTAGAACTGATTTTAGCCAGTTAAAACTGCAAAATGGACTCGTTCTTAATTTCATTTAAGATGAAAATCAACATGACAATCAGGAACTTCATTTTATTTTTTTATTTCAGTCAAGTGGATGCACATCAGTTGTTTGAAGGCTGACTAACTGATTAAACATATGGAAAATCATGGGCGCTGCTGGTTGTTTAGAATAAAATCCTGCAGCCACATTCTCCTTAAAGATAAGGATAAGGTTCGACACCCCTGGTTTAGAATTGTGTCTGTGTGTGTGTGTTACGACAAAAAAATCATCTCCCCATCAACTTAATCTCACCTGATAAGCAAAGGCTTGCGGTGAGTTGTCAATAATGATGGTCTTTGACAGATCTCTCCCAAGAATACTTAGATCCTTGATGTAGTTCCCCTGTACACAGACACAATGTTCCCGAAATAACCTATGCCTAAAATCAAGTTGGACACACACACACAAACACACACACACACACACAAGCACACACACACACACACACAAGCACACACACACAAGCACACACACACAAGCACACACACACAAGCACACACACACAAGCACACACACACACAAGCACACACACACAAGCACACACACACACAAGCACACACCAAGAGAGGGGAAAGAAACGATTCAATTGCAGCAATGACACCAGGACGAGAATGAATAATGCAGACAAACCAAAGAGTTGACACCTGAAGATTGCATGGGTTCTCTGTGCTGGTGCTCAACACCCCTTCTAGCCCAAACATAACCCTGCACTGTAATCAAAGACACCTGTGTAACCCGGCAACATGCACGGAAGCCCAAATGCTGGATTACATTACAAACCAAAGGTTTTAGGTTGAAAGTCTGAAGTCAAAGAGACAGCGCCAGAAAGAAAATTAAAATTAAATCATTTGTTAATTTTGTCCCCACATTGTAGATTAAGATTGAGTAACACACATGGAATTACATAATTTAAAAAAATGCAAATGTTTTTGACCTCCACAATCACACGGCATAAACCCAGCTGAAACGGACTGGAATGAGTTTAGATTTAGAGTGAAGAAAATGCAGCACACAAAGGCTCAGCATCTCTTAAAGTTGATTGTGAGAATGCCAGATCTGTGCAAAGCTTTCACCAAAGCAAAAAGTGTCTACACTTAAATGTGTAAGACACTGAGTAAGAAGGGGTAAGCCCAAACTTTTGACTCATACGGTATATAAATCTTAGAGGAGAAAACAGAAAGGGAAAGAAGTTCACCAACCTGACCAACTGTTTCTTCGGATCGAGAATGTTTAGCAACTTATCTGCGTAAACTTTCTTTGAGGCAGTAAAAAGAATGATCTGAGAAGGAAAAAGAGAAATATAAGCAATAAGGACCAGATAATCTCTTAAAATTAAATCAAAATGTTCTATACAAAGAAATATGCTACACTGCAACAAAATTATTCTACAAATATAAATAACCCTAAGAGAGACATTACCTCATAAATTTGAGACATGCGCTCGAGAAATTCTCTGAAGAACGGCCTCAACCGTACATAAACCTGCAAGAAAGGATGGAAAGAAATGACAGATCAGATGTGTGTGTTTAAAAGTCTGAATGTGACTCAATAGATCAGTTATTGAGCATGATCAGCAACCAAGACACTTTACGGTGCACAAAGTTATATCTTTCAATGTCTACTGATATTACTTTCGCTGTGTTATATGACATGATTCTGGGGGTCCTAAAATATAGTAGAGTATAAGCTAAACAAGCCTTAGTTTAGCTGAAATCAGCTTAAGCATTCATTGGTTTGATACCAAACATGTAAGGATGGATGGATATATTAACGGACCTAAAGATGTTCCAAACTAAAAGAAACTGCAAGGAACCTGATAAAAAAATAAATAAAAATAAAATGTTAGGTCTAATCATTCAAAAGTTAACAAAATGTTTAGTGCTGCCATGTAGTGCCAACATCAGACCAATAATTAAAACATGTTCCTGGTTGGGGGGCTACAAGTGGTCCAGCAAGCTAAGCGCTGCCACTATGATGAGGAGATTGCCGGATCGAATCCTGTTCATGTAGCTTGCCATCAGCTGCCGGAGCCCTTAGAGAGCCTTGTTCTCTATGGAATTCACATATATTATATTATATATATATATATATATATATATATATATATATATATTGTTCTCACATATATTCCCTGTTCTACATACTTGACCACAAAAAAGTATTATTATAATAATAAAAAATAAATAAATAAAAATAGTATAAAATAGTATTTATTAATTATTATAATACTTTTTTGTGTGTAGAACAGGGAAACTAAATAACTGCTGTGATTTAAAGCTACTGTCTGAAAAGCTATGGCTTTTCCTAGTATTAATGTGTGTTGAGTGAGGAGATAACTAGTGGTCAGGGGTAAGTTGGCGCGCCTCAGACACACATTGTGATGTAGTATAAAATAGTATTAGTATAAATGCTAATTCAACTCAATGTGTCTTAGATTAAACAACATTCGGAAAAGCATAATGCATCCCTGCCACAATAGTTTCCAATATTCACAGTCAAAATGGTTATTTGGCGCCCTCTTGTGGAGATAATCACACTGCACTGTGCACACAGGTGAATGGCAGCTTTCAGACACTGGAAAAGCATACCAACCTGGCAAATTCACTTTATGCAACATCTCCCCTGGACGTACCTGGTATATTACATCTTGGAAAAGGACAGGAAATGTCAGTGCTGCATCTTCCAGCTCATTCAAGCTACAATGGACTAGAGTTTCGTCCTAAAGAGACAAACAAAATGTTGAAGTGTAATATAAAAAAAACAAAAACTTATCTTAAGGGTTGCATTTATTCTACTTATTATGAATTTCTGCATCAAACACTCACCAGATCGAGGACGAGGGAGAACTCTGGTGTACTGCGCGTCT
This sequence comes from Astyanax mexicanus, assembly GCF_023375975.1. Lineage (NCBI taxonomy): Eukaryota > Metazoa > Chordata > Actinopteri > Characiformes > Acestrorhamphidae > Astyanax > Astyanax mexicanus. The sequence continues at coordinate 13,242,760 of NC_064430.1, read as the reverse complement.
TTAATGGGAGAGCAGGTTTGCGGGTTAGCTGCTCCTCAGTTAGTGGAGGTACATGTTTGATGAAGAAATACCTACAAAGAAAACACAAACACACACAAAATAGTCCAGTTAAACACTTAAATAAACCTTTTTTTTTCTGTCTTTTGTCCAAGTGAACCCTGAATCTGAACAAGCAATTACATAACACCTGGTTTAAATTAATCCTTGGTACTGTCTGTAAGTTTTGATTTAATTCAACCAAAAGCTTACTCAAAAACTCCTGACAAATGCTGAAATAGTTATGGATACAAAGCAAATTGAGTACAGTCATACTTACGGGTCAAACACTTCCCAGTCCTCTTCACATGATGGATCAATAGGAATACTGGCAGGGACCTCCACATACCCAGCAGTTGGAGGAGAGCCAGGGGCTAAAGATAGAAAGACAAGAAAAATAGAATGTTTAGGATTAATTTATTAGAGTTAATTAAGTACAATCACAAATTACATTCAGTTTAAGGCTCACTGATTTTCTTTTTCTTTCTTTAATATTTAACACAGACTCAGACAGCATATTGGTAGATTATGTAAAACTAAATGCAATTTGTGAAGGAAGTATAGTAAATACACCACTAACTGGACACACATAAAAAGTACATAAATTTAGCCCATACATATATTATGTATCAAAACACAGCAGAGCTAACAAACACCACTATCCACAGAAATGGCATACACTAAAAATAAATACATGACTAAGTTTTGCTACACATTTTTATTTGATATAAATCTTATGAGGAAATTCAGAACTTTCTTTTCTACCTGTGAGGGGCGGTAGATCAGCATGGACCACTTCATCGTCCACCTCTTCCTCCTGTGTTTGAGTGTGGATAGGAGATGAGAGTCTTATAGCTGCAGGAGGCATGGTGCTAGGGCACAGCGGCGCACAAGTGGCAGTGCTGGTTTCCTCCACCTGCTCCATATCTAGCTGCTTCACTATCTCCTCCGCCTCTATGGCTTGGTCCGGTGAGTCCGAACAAGACATGACTAAAGACGTAAAGAAAGAGAAAGAAAATGTAGCTTTTTTTGTTTAACCTCTGCTAAATGCTGTACATGAACTTAAAGTATTGCTAAAGGCAAGCATCTGTTCAGTGTTAAAAGCTGGTGAGGGCTTAAGGACTCACTTTTGTTTGCTGGTGAGAAATAGTTGAAGACAGGTGAGAAGATAGTCCCCAGCAGGGTGGTGCGTGGAGGGCTGCTCATCACATCCTCAGACTCCTCAAACTTCCCATTAGACTTTGCCGGCTTACTCGTGTCATGGTTCCTGGCTTCTGTGTCAGCATTATAGAATAGAAGCATTAAAATTTCCTTTCAATCAAACAAAGGGGCTTTGGTCAAACCCTGAAAAACAACCCCATAGCATCATCTCTCCTCCAACAGATAGCACAATACAGTCATGCATGTGCATATTCACCAAACTGCCAGATACAGAAGTGTGACTCGTCACTAAACTGAACAAGTTCACACATGCTCCACATTTCAGTCATGAAGTGCTTTACACCACTCCATCCTACAGCAATTAATTATAGTACCACTCTAAATTAAATTAATTAGAACTACCTATTTTTTTACAAGTTTCTAAAAGCAGACTGCTAAGCAGAAAGACAAAAGGTTATGTGCTTGATTGTATTCACCATCTGATTCAGGGGCCTTTAAAAAGCTTACCGCCGTTGATGGAGCACCTCCTGCTGACGCGGGTGATGCCCTTTTTGGGTGGGATGGTACTCTGGGGGGTGGAAGTGATGAGGTCACAGGTCAGACGTGTCCGCTTGGCTGGATTCTCCACCTGAGCATTACAGAGATAGATGAGTGACTCCAAACTATTGCATAAGTATTGAAACACCTCAGCGTCATTAATACTGCATATATTTCCATACAAACCCTCAAGGGTGGCCTTTAATGTTGTGTAAAAAAATATATATAAACAAACTCTCCAAATGTTGAAATGGCTCAAATAAATAAAAAAGGGATAACAGTATTTGCTCATAAAACTCATTAACAAAAGACCCAAGAAACACCTGGAGACCTCATGTGACTAGAGATTAAATTGTATCCTAAAAAGATCCTGACCACACGCATTTACATTTGATACTGTAAGGCATCTCCGGTTAGACAGACTAAAATTTAATTGCTGTGTGAAACTGAATCTGCAGATTTGCTGGTCGTGCAGCAAGTATTACTGGTGTTTTGCTTGTACTGGAAGGAGTTTCAGTTGCTGAATGCATAGTTAGAGGGACAGATGCATTTACACTGCCATACTGCGGCGCAAATGCATCTCAGATCACCCCGTGAAATGGATTAGATGTAGGGCAGCAATGATTAAAAAAAATATATATATATAGCAAATGTCAGTTATAAAAATGTGTCATTTGTAAAAAAAACAAACAAAAAAAACGAATCTTTAATTTAATTGCAATACATTAAACAAAGTGTTAGGGAAGGAACCCACTCAATTCACACTGAACTTGGTAAAAAAAAAAAAAAGTAATGGAAGACGCTTTAGATTCCATTATATTCACTAAACATCACATTTTACATGTAAAGGTTTTCTGCACATTCAAAGGTTATTTAAATTCCACTAGGAAAAGCTAGGAACAGGAGCCGTACCCACAGGAAGCAAAGATGGAGGGCATGCTCATAATTGTTGACAAAAAAAACAAAAAACAAACAAACAAAAAAAACCCCCACAAAAAAACAGATTTGTTAACTACCAAAACAATTAACAAGTAATTAGCACCCCTAATTTTTCTCTATTTTATTCTATTTTACACATGCATTTTCATTGTGCTTGGCCTTGTCCACATATAATGCTAATACTCAAAGACATGTTAATTGAACAGGCGCAAATTTGTCTGATTAGAGTACATTCTTCTTACATAAGATTTTGTGTGGAATATTTCTGGAGGCTTTTAGAGCCCCCTTTCCACCAGATATAAACAGATGAGATTAAAACAATACCAGAATGAACTGTACACCCCTGCATATCTCAAGTACTCCCACAGACAGCTGCAAGCCTGTTTAAACCAACCATACCTAGTGTCATTATGCAAGCAGTGTGGAACCAAAGCTAAAATTAGATCACTACTGCACTCCTCAGACAAGCAGGAGCAATCCATTTCTGGGTAAACGTGACACCGTGTCCTAACAAAACCTGTATTAACATCTCAAATCCAGAAATCTAATCTCTGACACAGGGAATGAGGGATAAAAAGAAAGATTCTGGTATAACAGCATTTTAACTGCACTGCATCACTCTAATTTAATTATTTATTTATTGGGTTTTCCCTGCAGCACCAGAGAAGCAAACACCAGTAGAGCCATTTTAGAAAGCAGTGGAACCAAGTACAAATTTCAATTTCAATTTACAGGTTTTAGAAATATCTGTGTCCAAGCTCCCAGTATGTGTAGTATGGTGCAACAGATTATACTGGTAATCCCTGTATCTACTGTAACTACAGAGTAACCCATTCTGCTGCCTGTGTAAAAGTGTTTACTTAAAGTCGAATTTTGATAGCAAGACAGAATTCGGCACAACATCTCGAAAACTAACAACACAACCTTCTACAAGCCAATTAATGTCAAGTATATGGAAACACAGCCCACATACAGCTCTGGAAAAAAATAAGAGACCACTTAAAAATTATGAGTTTCTTTGATTTTACCAAATTGAAAACCTCTGGAATATAATCAAGAGGAAGATGGATGATCACAAGCCATCAAACCAAGCTGAACTGCTTGAAATTTTGCACCAGGAGTGGCATAAAGTTATCCAAAAGCAGTGTGTAAGACTGGTGGAGGAGAACATGCCAAGATGCATGAAAACTGTGATTAAAAAACAGGGTTATTCCACCAAATATTGATTTCTGAACTTCTTTTAATTATTGGAGGTCTGAAAGCTTTGCATCTTTTTTGTTATTTTATCCATTTCTCATTTTCTGCAAACAAATGCTCTAAATGACAATATTTTTATTTGGAATTTGGGAGAAATGTTGTCTGTAGTTTATAGAATAAAACAACAATGTTCATTTTACTCAAACATAAACCTATAAAACAGCAAAATCTGAGAAACTGATTCAGCAACTGAAGCTGTAGGTAATGACAAGTTCTTCAGTCCGCTTACTAACAGTGTAGTGTAAAACCAAAACTATTCCTATGCAATAACCCATTTTAGCATGGCTACATAAAATAGTCAAGCATTTGCAAAATAATTCAAATGAAATCCTTTAACCCCTAGGTTTACTTCAGAGTTTTTAAAAGATCTCATTTTGCAGCATAGTTTTGTTATAAAAATATTCCAAATATTATTCAAATCCTGACGTTTTCAAAGTAGTCCTTAAAGCATCACAGGCAGACCACACGCTTGCTTCAACAAAGTTGGCAACACTTGGAGATCCCCAGATGGCCATATTACATTTGACAGTGCACACACACACACACACACTCCATGGAATGAATCCACTAAAACTCCACTGAGTGAGAAGCAAAAAGCGAGTGCATTTTTCACCTTTAAGGCATCACTGTGGATGAATTTCTTGATGGTGGACAGAAGGCCTTTTCCTTGGACTGCACACTCCTCCTCGCCTGGGTGTCTGCGTTTGTTCCGGGCCGGCCGGGAGGCGTCAGTGGTGTTCGGCCGCTGAGATGCCTTGCGCATTCTCAGCCTCATATTGTTAATGGTCACATGCAAGTCTGAGGAAAGAGAGCACAAGAGTAGTCAGCCCTTTACATCACAGTCAGAATTACCCAGTACATGACAACAGAAGACACCTGGATGACCAAGACGTTTGTACTTTGGGAATAATACATGAGAACTGCGTACTAGTGATGAACAGTGGCATGTAAGGTTATTATACTTAGTATATATGGTGGGTGATAAAATAATGTGAAAAAGCATAAAGATAATTCCATGATATGAGTTACATACAGCTCTGGAAAAAATAAGAGACCACTTAAAAATGACTTCTTTGATTTTACCAAATTGAATATGAATATAATCAAGAGAAAGATGGATGATCACAAACTGAACATCAAACCAAGCTCAACTGCTTGAGTTTTTGCACCAGGAGTAAAGGCATAAAGTTATCCAAAAGCAGTGTGTAAGCCTGGTGGAGGAGAACATGCCAAGATGCATGAAAACTGTTATTAAAAAACAGGATTATTCCACCAAATATTGATTTCTGTACTCTTAAAACTTTATGAATATGAACTTGTTTTCTTTGCATTATTTGAGGTCTGTAAGCTCTGCATTGTTTTTGGTATTTCAGCCATTTTCATTTTCTGCAAATAAATGCTCTAAATAACAATATTTTTATTTGGAATTTGGGAGAAAGTCTGTAGTTTATAGAATATAACAACATTTTTATTTTAACTCAAACATATATCTATAAATAGCAAAATTCCTGATCTCTTTTTTTTCAGAGCTGTATGTATCCCTATATTCATGGAAGATTTACAAAAAAATGTAAATGACCAAAAACAGAATGACATTAGTTGATTAAGGAACAACACAGACAGTTACAAATAGCTACCAGATACTGTGCAGTTTTGTGAATTATTTTTACTGATTTATGTTCACAGGCCCTCTATTAACTGCCATTTTTCTAGGCATGTTTCCCTTAACCCACTTGTAGTAAAAAGTTAAGTAAATTTGAAACTTATATCACAGGACTGTATTGTGTATAACATGTAAAGAGCCACTTCAAGCACTGCCCACTCACATTTGATATGAGACTATTTTAGAGGAACAGCAGCTTAGCAAACGCACAGTAAAACACTTCAAATCCCTCATGCAGACTAAGAGTTACTCTGATCAAGTGTGACCCAGAGAACGCACCCAAGCAAAAGTAGAATATATATATATAAAAAAAAAAAAAACACACACACACACACACACACACACTTCTTTTAAGCATGGCACTGATTCATCTCTCATACTCACACCGAGTACATGACTAATACACTGATGTATTTAAAGAGTGACAATGTGCAGGTCTTGCAAGGACATCAGTTCAGCCATGCTGTGGAGCTCCAGACATCTGGATGCATTTAAAGCACCATTTCCTCCAGTACACTTATAAAAGCACCAATACCTACACCATCAACAACACACTACACATATGTTACTTTAATGTTAAAGGGCCATATCTGTGTGCGTCAGTATAACTACAATTTTAAGGGGGACCTTTGACACATTCAGAGACAACAATGCTGACACTAAGCCAATACTGGAATATTAATGCAGTTCTATCTATGTGGCTGATTTTCCACTAAAAAAGTGGAAACAACATAATCAGTACTACTGTGCCTGTTTCACTCATCGCAGCACAAATAAAATTCCAACATAAATTCTGACATGATAAAAATAACTTCATATTGTGATCTTTTTGGTATTTATTTTGCCATTTACTGTATTTACTTTTGACTGTTTTGATTGTCTGTGTGCACTATATCATGCACTTTATTTTTGTGGTAGATTTTTGTTACATTACTTTTTTCTTATTTGTTACACTATTCTATACAAAAAACAGTCATTGTAAGTTACTGTTTATGAAAGACAAACATTTATAGATTTTGTTGCCGTAGTATATTCTTGAATTTTTTTAATGTTAATGTTTTTTTTCATATTGTCAAGAATACTGTCATCACAAAAATACCCTGAAAAAATTGTGATTTTTAGAATACTGTGCTTCAGTAACGCAAAAATCAGTGAAGCTTTACCATTCACATTTTCTTAGCTACAACAACGAAGTCCAACTATGTCATTCTGCATTTTGAACAAGAAACAAGATTCAAGATTACGAGCTCAAAAAGTTATAAAAGAATGTACTTCTGGACAGAACATGGACAGTTATATTATACTGTGAAAGTGGAAGAGTTCTTGCTAAAAATCCTGGCAGATGAAATGGAGGCTAGATGCAGTGAAACAGAACAGAAGGCACACCGTCATCAAGAAGAAAAGGCAGTTTGCAGGTCATGCCGGAGAAAGACGAAAAGAAAAAAAAATGTGCTAATGTTTTCCTGATGCAAGAACAATTTTCTTCTTTCTTAAAATAGTGCTGTATTGGAAAAGAAAACTCAGAAAAGCTTTCCTCTCATACTCCTTCAGTCCAGCGCTGTTATATAAAATGTGTTCCAACATGTCCAAGACCTATCCACAAGCCTGCCAAAGTCAGCCTAGACAGTACCGTCCCCCCAATCTCACGCTGAGTCTCTGAATGGTGTTGAATGAGACACACCTACATGAATGTACAGAGGGCTCTGCAGCAAAAAAATCATTATATAGCAAAATAAACAAAAAATGTATTTAAAAAATAGCACACCTTTAGTTAATTTTAATTTTTTTATTTAATCTAAACTATCCAAGTATATTAATGACACTTGGCTGATTTATTTACAAAAACTGCCCTGGAACTATATATCAGCAATATATATCAGCATCCAGTTCTCTTAAAAATGCAATTTTGTTCAAGAGATGCCTTTGAGTCTTTAGTTTCTGATTAAATTAAAAAAAAAAAAAAAAAATCAAACCCTTTTTAATACTTCACCAGAAATATTTGAAAAATAAAGTTACTGTCTTAATAAAACTGTGAAAGCAAATTCACGAGTGAAATCATTAAACACAGACATAAATCTATTTTTTTGTTTGTTTACCATATGGTTTAAGCCCTGTGGTGTAAAATCAGGAGGCCAGTATGCACTTTTTGCAACTTCTATTACAGACCTAGATTATTTTAGTGAAACAATTTAAATTAGTTGAATAAATAGCTGACCACATGTAATAATACGATTTAGCAACTGACTGCCCTGTACAGGCTGCTGTGTATCTAATTAAAAAGCTTTAACCGGCTGGAGAAAAAAAAAATACAATTTAATTTTATTGATTTTATTTGTTTCGTTTTTATTTTTAATAAAACAGCAGTAATGGCTAATTAGAGTTTATAATCAATTCAATTCAATTAAATTTTATTTATATAGCGCTTTTTACAACAAAAGTTGTCACAAAGCAGCTTTACAGAGAAAAACAGGTCCACGCCTCTTATAAGCAGCACCACAGAGATGCCAAGCAAGGAAAAACTCCCTTTAAGAGGAAGAAACCTTGGAAGGAACCAAGACTCAGTCCGAGGAACCCATCCTAGTGGGTCAACCCGAGTTATAGATCATACCTATGAACATTTTAAAACTATAAATACTGAGTAATGAATCCAGCAGCTTATTTATTAAAAATAATACATTTATGAACAATTTGTTTTGATTGTGCCTCAAAAACACTGCCTAAGGCCTGACACATTGTTATATTCAAATTTTGTGAGAAGGTTTTTGTCTAAAATGCACTTTTGATCCATGGCAATTACCAATACACAAGGCAGTGCGAGTCAAAATAAGCCCTTTTTTAACCCTATTTTACTGTTACCAACATTAGAAGATAAAACTCACTTCAATCGTTTGTGCATAAAATTTTAGAAAAGTGGCCTTTTAAGTTTATTTCAGCACTTGGTGTACAGTAGCCTTAGATATTACATCCAAGTATGACATACCGGAAATGATTCACAAAACACAAATGTGTGTGATATGCACAGTAATATATTTGCATCATAATACACTGCCACACCTTTAATACAAAATAAACACTAGCCAACCAACCCACACAGCTCCAGTAGAGCCTCAGGCTAGGGCAGTGGAACTGGCTTGTCCTGCAAAGCAGCCAAAATATTAAACAATGACAAGCTCATTTTCTCATTTCTGGTTTAGGAGAAGTCTACAAAAAGCCATATCTTCTGGACCACATTTGTTTATCACCTATTCATTTCAGAAAATTGTTCAGAAAATGACTTATGCTAGTTCTCCTAAATCTAACAAAAGCCACATGTAGCCAAATGACACTTTGCCTTATCATCCACAACTGTTGAACTGTATTTTTATGAAAGTGACAGGTCAAAGTTTCAACCATAAATAAACTGTAAATCAAATGAAATGATTCAGAAACAAATCACTACTTTAACTGCTGAGTAATAAACACACACAGACACAGACAGAAACAACCACCCACCCTATATTCAGAACGCCATTACATCCTGTTTCCACAACAACCAGTGACTTTAAATAGCATTAGTTATTGGCATGTAGACATGATATGAAACACCACAGGCTCTGCAATATGATACACATATGGTCTTGGAATAATCATCTCAAAGAAACTCGAAAAAAATCTAAATCACAAATAACACTAAAGAAATCGCTATTAATCGAGTTCTAATTTTTAAAATGAGACAATCAAGATTGTACATCTGTACATATAGACAATGCTAGGTGGAATCTAAAAACAACATGCACAGAACTCTTGTATAAGGCAGTGATTTACATATATATCTATTTTTTCCTTAACTGAAATATAGGAAGGTTATTATTGCACCTGGTTCAATAAAAAAGCTGCTTGGTTTCATACGCGTTTTTGTTCCTATTTTGGAAAATCTCTAAATAAAAAACTAAATAAAACTTTATTTTTTCATTAATGTAAATTTTAAAAAATCTAAATTGTATTTGAGAAATCGCTTATGTATTTAAAGAATATCAAGATTTGCAGATAATGTCATGACAACACATATTGTCTTAGTAATGCATTAATCAGGATGTTCAGCCACAAATTAAAAAAAATTAAACATGGAGGTTGTGTCTCCTTGGTAGGTGAAGGGGTCTGAGAGTTCACTCTAGGCCATAACCAAGGCGGTTAGAGGTTTTCTGAGGTGTGTTTGTGGGCTACTGCAGCTGTTTAGAAAGACGAGAAACACAGTTCACACTCGTAAACTGATACCACAGCGTTGTTACTGTTGATTTACATGAACGTTATACAAGAAGGAGGGGAGAAAGGGTGCACCCTTTATTATTATTATATATACACACATTTTGTTAGGGAACAGCGGTGTGTAACCTAATCAACAAGTGTCACCTCAGGGAATGGATTGGGACTACGCAGATTTCTGGAGATGTTATCTAGTGGGTGATGACTGACCACTGACCAGCATGATTATGGAAAGGTAATGTAAATGATGGAAGTTCAAACAAAGTCTGATGGTGGGCATTTCTTATTTGTATCATATTTAAAGCAAAAATGCAGTAGCTACTGCTGTGGACACTGATCATAAAGTAGCTAGACATATAGGAAGTGGACAGGTCGGATGCTCTGAGTCTGTAGGAGAAGATGTAAGCTCCTCTATAAAATGGTAAGAGCAGAAATATGGGCGTTTGGTTGAATGTGTTTAATTTAGCCGTCAACTATAGAAACACAGCTCCATGGGACTCGATAAAATGTGCAATACGGTGTTACACCAGCAAAAGTACCAATCCTGAGAGTGATTTATACAACATTGATTCCTAGCTAGTGTGAAGCAGCCATTATTGGCCATATTATCAGCCTTAGCCCTATTATTGGTTCCTCCTATTGCACATGTTCCTGTCTCTCTCCACCAATCGCATTCGGGAAATTTAAAACACGTCAGCTCCTGCCTTAGATGAACACTTAAATTTTATTCTACCAAATAAATAAATAAAATAACGACATCCACAATATTTTAATATTGCTAACAATGTTGTAAAAGACCACGGTGCACACACAGCGTTTCTGTAGCACTTGACATAACATAGTGGTCCAACACCAGTAGAGCCATGGTTTGGTGGTTTTGAAAGCCATGTTATCTGCTGGTGTTGATCCACTGTGTTATATCAAGTCCAAAGTCAGTGCAGTGTTTTCTCAAAAAAAATCTTACAGCACCTTATGCTTCCCTCTGCTGACAACTTTTATGGAGATGCAGATTTTATTTTCCAGCAGGACTTTTCACACCGCCAAAAGTGGCAATTAGTTTTATATAATATTCAAATTTTCTGAGATACAGATTTTTGTGTTTTCATTGGCTGTAAGCCATAAATCAACAACAATAAAAGAAATAAAACCGTATAATAGATCACTGTGCGTAACACTTTTATATAATATTTGAGTTTCACATTTTGAACTAAATTCCTAAAATAATATTCTTTTTTTTTTTTATATGTACTGGTATTCATATGGATATAAGGTAAATATATTATATAGCAGACGAACACAATGATATTTGATATGTGAAATTAAATTTATATAATTTACAAAAAAGCACAATAATTATTTAAACAAAATTAGGCAGATGCATAAATTTGGGCACCCCAACAGAAAAATTACATCAATATTTATTAGATCCTCCTTTTGCAGAAATAGCAGCCTCTAAACTCTTCCTGCAGCTTCCAATAGTGTGAAACAGCTATTAAATCAGCCATAGAAAGTATTTTGGAGCATTCGTCTTTTCAAAACATCTCCAGTTCAGTCAGGTTTAATGTTTTTCGAGCATGGATATGTGAATGGGTAAAGTTATGTAGGTCAAGGGTCAATGAGCTTACCAAACAAATTTTGTGTTCCAATAATTAGTGCTAAAGGTATTCAAATCAATAAAACAACAGGTTTTATTTGGTGTAAATTTGGTGTCACCAGCCTAATTCTGTTTAAAGCATTATTACACCCTTTCTGTAAATCCTATAAACTTCCTTCCACTTCTCAAATATCACTGTGTTTGTCTGCAATATGATATATTTAATTAGAATTGTTGATGCGAAAAAAACAATGATTTATAAAGAAAAATCATGAAAGTTATCAGGGGTGCCTAATCTTTTTCATACCACTGTTACATTACATTCAGTTCCAAAGTGGGCGGGAAATACCTGAGGAGAGAGATCGTTTTAAGCTAGCTAACCTGGCTAGCGATAGCTCCTCAGTGACGGATAACTAGTTAGTTATCTCGCGTTGTGTCTTCAATTAAACTTCAAAACAAATGTATAAACACAACTTAAGCAACAATAGCTAGTTAGTGCTGGATAATTAATGTCAACGGTGTGTGTTTGTGTTTTTGCCCGAATAACCTAGCTAGCTAACCTGTGTGTTCTCTTAGTATTTGGAGGAACAAGAGAAGAAATAACATAACCGGCAACTTCATAATCCCAAAAATATGCCAACCACAAATTAGCAAGATAAATAATTAGGTCAGCTAGTCTCCCGGGAGCGTTTTTCTTGAGCTAAGCTAACGCTAGGTAACGTTACATTTTCTGATACAGCACTTGTTGACTATGCTTCCCTCTCTATACACACACACACAGCTTCAACACCATTCAGACACGCCAACACACTTCAGTAATCAGCTATAGCTAACCAAGCTATTTAACTAGCTGACCTGACAATTAAATAATCCCAATTGATTAGCACCTTTAGCTTACGTTACATATCTAGCTAGTTTAACAGTATTTAACGTTAGAAAGGGCTAACACTCGCTCAGTCAGCTAACCAATACAGCTAATATTACAGCAACCTAGCTTACCATTCTCTCCGTAAAGCAGCTCAACAGGGCTGCCGATGTTCCTGCACCTCTGGGCCGCACCAGGCAGCTAGCTAACTAATCTTACCGTCAGGTTTCTAGCACGCCAGTTTAGCTAGCTAGCTAACTAACTGTATTGTTTATATGTAGGGATATTAAACAAGGCGCTGGCTGTTTATGAAGCTAGCGCTAGCTACCCTACAGCTGCACGATCCGTCTGAGCCGCTCAGTCCGGTTACCGTTAGCTACAGCCTCCTCCACTACAGTTAACGATGCCCGATTCGAACGGGATTTGAATCGTTCACATGAACCGAGCCAGAGGTGATTCAGTCAAAATAGAGCCTATGTTCTATCAATTTGTGCGACCTTGTCAAACCGTGCTACCCTTGTGTATTTAAATGTAAAAAAAAAAACAACAACGATATTTGAATAGGCTAAATCGCTGCATCAGAGTAAAGCAAAGTTGAGGCAAGATTAGAAGCCGTTTTATAATATTTTTTAATTAAATATTTGATAAATTAAATAAAAAAACACATCAGAAAACACATGAAAATAGTGTTATAGAAAAAACAGAAGAAAAAACATAACCATGTCAAGTTGTGTTACGCATCGATATGCGTTTCTGGGTACTTTTTTTTTGCATGTTTTAATGCGTTTTTATCAATAATTCCAACTCAGTTTCCATAGGTGCTTTAAAAAGGCACAAGTTATGTGCACCCAGGTGTAGTATCCAAGCTCTACCAATATATTTAAATAGCTAACTAATAATTTTTAAACATCAAAAATATACAAAACTATCATTATGTTACCAATTGCTGGTACTGCATCCAATGTGGCTTTTGAGGATGGCTCCACCTACAGATTAAAAGTCAAACACACATCTATCTCTAATTTTATTGCACAGAGCCATGCATTTTGTGGCACTGTATTTGAAAACAAGCATTAAAAAGTAAATGTACAGTATGATCTAATTACTTATTATATTATTAATATTATAACTTAATACAGTGATATAGCTAGGTTTCTAAATGCTCTACCTAGACTTCTACAGGGAGCATGCTTAGCTAATTATGGGCCTTTTTTATATTTAAATATATGTTAAACATACACATATACATCATTGTAGATGTAGACGACACGACGACAAATACATTTATTTAATTGGCTAGTTATCTATCTAAATCAGTTGGCTACTCGCTAGAAATGTTTTCATAGAGTAAACACAGAGTAAAGTTGATTTGTGAGTCAATGAATCGCAGAACGGGGAGCTCAGTTCAAAAGAGTCGACTCCGAATCGCTGAACTGAACTTGTCATCACTACTCAGCCACATGCCAACAACACACAGCAGGAAAACAGCAGGAAACCTACCCGACCCGCTGTCCGAAACCTCCAACCCGCCTGGCTGCGGCGCTGCCCGGAGCTCTGCGGCCGCTGCGGGGACAGTCACCGGCTCTACCGCTCCGTCTGTTTGCTGTTCTCGGTTTTAAATCAGGTTTCTGCCACTCGGCGCTGCGCCTCTGGTCGCCATTTCCCGCCTCCTTAACCCACACACTCAGCCGCAGAGTACCCGTATGAGCAAAGAAAAACCCGAGAACAGCCTGCGCATGCGCTACACCGCCCAACAGCACCCCCCCCCCCTTCCCCTTCATGTTTTTATCAGCAGCACCACAGTGACAGGGGCTTAGTGTGAGCCCACCCAGACCATACATCATCAGTTTAACGTTTATCAGTTCAGTTTCTGACCGTTTGATATGGAGGATAATCAGACAAAATATATATATATATATATATATATATATATATATATATATATATTGTTCAGTCTTCTAGCTTCTCACAATCTGAATTTAAACGTACTTCAAGTTTCCTTTAGTTTTTATTTTTCTATGCTGTGATATGCAGAAATAAAAACGACCAATTTATACTTTTACTATATAAATTGGGAAAATGAGGTTTTACATACAAATTTCTATTTTTTAATTTAGCACCAAACAGTCAGAATTTTTAATAAAACCATTTGAGGCTATATACAAAAATAGGTAATTAGGCATAAAACTCCATTATTATAATTTTTTCTATTTGAAAGAGTAAAGGAGAAAAAAATAATCTATTTTTTCATTTTTTAAACATAATTTTAGGAAAAAAAAAATTCTGATCTCCATTTTTGTATCTTGTAACAAACGGGATGGTATAATCAAAATTAGTTTTGTTACAGGAAAATAATAAAATGTATTATTTTCCTGATTTTCTGATATTAAGACAATAAAACAAGAACACTGAAAAGTGGATGAAACATTTCCCTTTCATCTGCACTAAACTAAATGGGAAAACAAATCAACAATGAACTTTTATATCCAATTTTCTGTTTTTGAATTTAGCCTCAAGCAATCAGTAAATTGATCTAATAAATGTTACACTGATCCTTCAAATGCTCTCTACTACAAGATACATGCTTTTATTTTTATTTTACTGAATTAAATTTACACAAATCTTAAACACCTGTTTTCTAAATATTAGAAAATTTGTAAAGATTTTCTAAAATAACGTTCTGAGTGGTTACTCGGAGGTCTTCCTTTCTGACACATTCACAACACAGAAATAACACGGCGGAGCTGCAGGCAGAGGAGGGGGGCATTCAGAGGGGCTTTCAGGGGCACGTCTCTGTTGTCATGGAGAAGCTGGGCTTGGGCAGCGCTGGCTGCTGGTAGTGAATGAACGAGGTGAATTTCAATTGTTTACTACAGAAAATCAGATTGGGGGGAGTGAGAGTGGGAGAGTGGTCCTAATGTTAGGAGTCTGATTACGTAACCACGCTGTGGGTGATGAAGGGACATTCAGGAGTATTAGTTGTTTTGAAATGGACATTTTACACAATTATTAAAACAAAAAGAACACATAATCCAACAAAAGAACCAATAAATGTATTTATGCAGTTTTTAAAATTTTTATGTACAAATGTTACTCATGATGCGTTTTTAATGCACATTTGCAACCCTAATGTTTTGTGCCAGAATAAAACAGGCTTTTTATAGTGGGCTCTTGGTCCAGAGAAATTATAAGCTCTGCCTTTTTATTATTAGATGTATTATAGCAGTAGATTGACACAGCTGCATAGTAAAGAATAATCAAACTGAATCTAGCAATGGGTTTTAAGACTGAGAGAAGAACGAGAATGTACTGGAACTTATCGAATAGTGTTTCTCTCCACTTTGAGTCCTCTCTGTGTTCAGTGTGTGGTTAGCTAGCTAAGGAGAATAGCTGAGGTAGCAGATGAAGACTGCATTTCTCAGCTGTTACTTCAAAGAAGGCTGTTCCAAAGAAAGGACCCTTCATATAAATCTTAAAAAAAAAAAAAAGTTCCTCAACGATCTCTATGCACACCCTCTCTTTCTGCCATGTAAAAAGAGTGACTTTTATGCTCACAAACTGTAACTTTCTGTTTAAATTAAATTAAAAGAAACCTGTGTTAGTCTTAAGCTATATTCAGATGGGATTAGATTCTCAGGGGAACGGCTGTAAAAAATATTTCACACTTCTACTCAGTAATAAAACTCAATTAAACGAAAAACAAAAAGCAGGAGGACCAGTGAGTTTTTTGGCTTTCTTGATCACATGACATTGTGTTCAGTAGCTCCTCCATTTCCACTCGCTGTTGTGTTTTTTCATGGATCTCCGTGTAATTACGGTGCACGCCAGTGGACAAATAGCTATTTTACTAAATATGAGGTGACAAAACACAGAGATGTGACTCCGGACAGAAATAAAATAAAATTACAGAAGAAAAAGCGAAAAACAATAGGTAATTCAGCCTGTAATTTTCTCAGAGGACATCTGGGGGGAAAAAAAAAAAAAAAAAAAAAAAACAAAAAAAAAAAAAAACACATACATGGTTGTTCCAAATGGGAATAAAATCACAGAGGACCCCCCCACCAAAGAGAATCCCAGGACCCCCTGAGAAACTAATCTCGTCCAGATAGGGCTTCAGATCCCACCCCCCCCAAGTCCAAACCATGGTGCAAACTGGGTTGTTTGTTAATGATCAGTTCCATACTCCTTAATGCTAATGTATACGCATCATATTTATGTATTTAAAAAAAAATGTGCGCATAAAAAATAATATTAACCAATATCAGAATCCACAGAATAATAATAAAAAAAACACACACAAGCCAAGCAGTGACAGGAACTGTATACAGAAACTGTTTATTGTATGTTACCTTTCATTATGTTTGTAGAGAAGGCTGTGAAAATGAATCTGGAGGATTTTGGGAGCATATTGTACTGCATCATGATGTAACTATGCACAGTACTACTGAGTCACAGTGATAGCAAGAAATTTGTCTTCTAATACAGCTCCTCTCTTTGGAAACAAACTGCTTGGAAAACCTCAGTCACGACTGTACGGAACTGTGCGTTTACACAATTCGTTACAGTTCAGAAGATCCAGATCCACCTGGGACACTTGAAACAATCATATTGTTATTAAAGTACATTCAGTATGCTAATCTTCAATCGGGTGTTGCTGCTCATTTATGAAAAAAGTTCACAAACAAGTTCAAATTCTAGCCCAAGATCTACAGTTCAGTTCATTATTTCTACAGCACTCAGACAGTAGTATTGGCGCCACGAATATGTACACCTACGCCTGCCAGGCGGTCAGGGAACAGTCCACCGGATGGGCTGCTGCTCCTGCTGCAGTATTGTGTATTGCTTTTTTTCATCCTGGTACTCCTGTAGTTCTTGCAGGTTGATATAACAGAGACTTCTTGCATGCAACAATGCCTTCCTCACAAGGCAGAGTGGGTCCTCTGGACAGATCCTTCAGGGACAGGAATACAGCGTAAAAACAGCTTATGTGCAATGGAGTCTATGAGACTGTCTTCGTACCTTAGAAATCATACCGACATTTTTTTGTTTGTTTTTCTAAAAATCCCATTCCCTTTGTATTGCAGTGTTGTTCAACACCGGCTCATCCAAAATCCAAAAAAAAAGAAAGAAAGAAAGAAAGAAAAGAATAATTAAATAATCTCCTAGTGCTCTCCTTCATCTTGACTGGCTTGGCTCCAGTGTGGGTTTAGCCATTTTCAGTACTTCTTAAAGAGGCAGCAGTCCAGGAACCTCTGTCTTATGTACTCCTTCCATTTAAAACTCCACTACTCTACAGGCCAAGCCCAGGCTACTTCATTAAGAGAACCAAAAAAAATATTAGCCAACACATCCCATTGTTTTTTTTTTATAACAAAGAAAAAAAAGGACCTCCCAATGTACATATGCGATGTATACACATTTACACATTACAAACAGTCAGTTAAGAGTTCATTCAGTTGTTTGACATTCATTCAGAGGAAGAAAAACAACACTGAATTCAATCAAGTCAAGTCCTTGCTTCAAATGATGAATGAAATCATCATCAGTCCAACAATTTAGACTTAAATCCACAAGCGTTACCTTTTTATAAAAGTTTTTTTAAGGTCTTCAAATCCATTTTGAATGAATGCCCGAAGTCATACTCATCTGAACCTAGTTCAAGAAATTCAACTTCTCTCCTCCACCCCTCTTGGCCGTGTGAATATCAGATGCATATTAAGCTCAACTTGATTTGTACCGAGGATTACAGGAGGTCTACAGGATGTCGATGGCTTGGTGTCGTTTTCCATAGTCCACAGCTCGATCTCCTGGTACTTCTCGGTCTTCGTCATCTGAAAATACAAAGTAAAGAGAAAAAAAAAAACATTGTAAGAATGCATCAGTTAGATCTGAAGAGTAAGATCTCAAACAGAACTTGAACAGTGAACAGAATACAAAGCACAGTAGCTTTTTATCATAGTGACCACAGACACTTAACAATGGAAACAAACAGTGATAACAGTTGCAATGTGAAAGAAGACCAGACAAGGGAACTTTGATTCTTCAATTTAGAACAGCCCTGCAGAACTGTGCAAAACAAACAACACACATGCAGGCTTGTCACGATAACCACATACCGTCTCAGAAATGATTATGATACACTATGTTTTTGTCTAAGACATTTATGCCAGTGATATAATGTTGACAAATGTATGTATAATGATAAAGTGACATTACTCTTATATTTTTTTTTCTTCATTTTTTTCCCCAATTTACACAGCCAATTACCCAACACACTCACTAGGACTCCCCCTATCACTAGTAATGCCCCAACACACCAGGAGGGTGAAGACTAACACATGCTTCCTCCTATACTATGTGAAGTCAGCCACCGCTTCTTTTCGAGCTGCTGCTGATGCAGCATTGCCGAGCATCACAGCTCGCTTGGAGGAAAGCACAGCGACTCGGTTCTGATACATCAGCTCACAGACGCCCTGTGCTGCAGACATCACCCTAGGAGTGATGTGATGTTGGAAGAGAGCACCAAATTGGCAGGGCCAATTTTGCTCCCTCTGAGCACCGGCAGCTTGATGGCAAAGCTGCATGAGCGGGGGTTTGAACCTGCGACCTCCTGCTCATAGCGACAGCGCTGTAGACCGCTCGATCACTCGGCGACACCCTGACACATTTAACAACCAATTAACATTTAATTATTAGGTCTAATCAAACACTGGACACAGAACATAAACATTCTAAAGAAATGAGTGAGGTTATGTTCCATAAATTGTAAAATAAGCAGATAAAAATTATGACAAGCCTACTCACTAAAAACAACACAGACAGACAGATATGACTTGAGACCCTGTTTACACCTGGTCACCTCATGTGACTACTGTCTGAAATGTTTAGCCACATGCATTTACAAATTCTAGTAAAGGTGTGTCATATTGTATCGTACGCAATAATATTGCCAATATTTTTCAATATCGTGAATGATATTATATAGCTCAGAAAAAAAAAGAGACCACCTAAGAGTTTTTTCAATTTTACCAAATTGAAAACCTCTGAAATATAATCCAGATGAAGATGGATGATCACAAGCCATCAAACCAAGCTGAACTGCTTGAATTTTTTGCCCCAGGAGTGGCATAAAGTTATCCAAAAGCAGTGTGACTGCTAAGACTGGTGAACATGCCAAGATGC
This sequence comes from Astyanax mexicanus, assembly GCF_023375975.1. Classification (NCBI taxonomy): domain Eukaryota; kingdom Metazoa; phylum Chordata; class Actinopteri; order Characiformes; family Acestrorhamphidae; genus Astyanax; species Astyanax mexicanus. The sequence goes on along the minus strand of NC_064430.1, from coordinate 13,223,284 downwards.
ATGAAAACTGTGCTTAAAACCAGGGTTAATCCACCAAATATTAATTTTTAAACTCTTAAAACTTTATGAATATGAACTTGTTTTCTTTGCATTATTTGAGCTCTGAAAGTTCTGCATCTTTTTTGTTATTTCAGCCATTTCTCATTTTCTGCAAATAAATGCTCTAAATGACTAATTTTTATTTGGAATTTGGGAAAAATGTTTTCCATAGTTTATAGAATAAAATAACAATGTTCATTTTACATAAACATATACCTATAAATAGCAAAAGCAGAGAAACTGATTCAGAAACTGAAGCAGTGGTCTCTTATTTTTTTCCCAGAGCTGTATACCCTAAAATATCGTGCCACCCCTAATTATCACATCAGGATACTACTTTTTTTTGCTGTTTTTAGCAAAAGAAAAATTCACACTGTTCTCATTTCCCATAATACATCTACTAGAGACCAATATCATTTATATTACTTCAGTCCTGGATATATGAAGACGTTTGGAGTGCATTATTAGTATCATGACATTCTGGATCATTGACTTCTGTTACAAATCTGATACAATTCTTGTATTTATCAATATCTCAGTTAGGGATGTGGCATATCGTATCGTATGCAATAATACAATTAAATTTTTATTTTGTTGCAGTAGTGTATTCTTAAAATATTTTTTAAATTCAGTGTTTTGTTTATTTGCCAAGAGTATTGTTATCTTGAAAATACCACAAATTATCGTGATATTTTAGGCCATATCGCCCACTGCTACTTGCTAGTTAAAAGTGTCTCTCTGGTTAGTCAGACTGAAATCTGATTGCTGTGTGAAATGCAACTAAGCCTGACATGATAATTCCGTTATTGTCTTTTCTTCAATATGTCATGAATAAAAATTACATAATTTGTGACGACCTCAATGTTGCTGGTGATTTTCACATATATAACCAGGCGCGCTGTTCTGTTCTCCTGCCTGCTTTTCCACAATTTTACATGGTGTTCTGTATGTATCAAACTTGAGGGGAAGAAGTAGCTTCTGTAGTCCATGCTGACAAGACTATTAACCTTAGCAAGGATGTACAATGAGTTTTTAGGTTGTGCTGGGTGGAGTTTTTGTTGTTGAATGCATCTTTAAGAGACAGATGTGATTATCGTGCTATAACAACAACTGGCACAAAAAGGTCTCAGACTACCATCAGATTCGTATCTGTTTTAAAAGTTTTCGGTTGTGTTTACACTTGAGTTTTTTTGATCTAGCCACATAAAAATACAAGATGCACAAAGCGATCAGGTGTAAACAGGGTCTTAGGCTCAGGTTTTCACATAGGGTATATTTGGTGTATGGGCTGTGAGCCAGGGAAGATTATAAGATCTTACCTACCTGAGGAAAAACACAAGAAGGAGACAGATTTTGAATTGGCTGCGTATATTTAGTCTGACATTTAATAGAAACTTAATTTGCTCGTGTTGATGGGTGGGCCTTTGCATCATATTAGGCATTAAAATCCAAAGGCCGTTTTATTTGATTAAATATGGTTTCAGTTAATATCAAACTTTCTTCTACTGTCTTGATAATCACTGTGTAATAAGCTAATTGAAACTAAACCCAAAAAAATAAGACTCCATTACTTTAATTTCAATTACTTAATGAAATGGAATAATGTAACACTGCAAAAACTGTGTTAGTGCTGTATATCAATCTGAGCCCAAATAAAAAGTAATGATTCAATAAATAAACAAATAATTGCTTGTTCATTCTAATTAGCATGAAATGTCTCCTAAGTTCACACTTTTTAAACAAACCTCTAGATATCACAGCTCAGACCTCTGATATCAGAGATCTAGGTATGAAATTTGCTGTAACCTAAGCTAACATAGGAGTGAAACCTGCCTATCAGTGTGACAGATGACATTGTGAATACACTGACTGGTGCTAAAAAAAAAAGCAGAAAGAAGCACAGCACACAGCAGAATGAAGCATGCTTGAAAGTGCATTCACACTCACAACCAAAAACACATTGTCATGTACAACTCGTTCAAACATATAAAAACAGCATTTCTGATTGAGACGGATGCATCAGAATGCAGCGATGCAACCGGTCAAAGCATGGTGGTGGCAGCGGCAGCAGCAGTGGTGGCGGCGGCGGTGGTGGTAGGGAGGGGAGGAGGTTGGGGAGGAGGAGAGAGGATGGAAGAGCGAGGCGGGGGACGTTCCCCGGGCTCACCTTGGGCGTCTTCCTCCCCGCCGTCGCCGTCCTCCTCCTCATTGTAGGCTAGTTCAGCCTGCTTGTCGGCCTCGTACTCGCCCACGTTGCCGTCATCCCCGTTGTAGTCCGCCAGCTTGGAGCCGTGCTGCGGATCTACAGGGGATTCGTTCTCATCAAAGAAACGGTCTGCAGAGGCAGAGCAGGGCCCCGTCAGGAGGAAAAGAGAAAGAGAGAGGAGAATAAAAAAAGAAAAGAAAAAAAAAGAGGAGAAAAGGGGAGAACAGAGACGGACACAAAGAGAAGGACAGACAGAAAAGAACGAAAGAAAAAAAAACAGCAAGAGAGGTCAGTTAGGTTTAAAAAAGGGAAATTGTTAGGAACAGTAAGGTCAGAAAGGGACAATGGTTTAGGCAATAGGAGAAAGGAGGAGTAGAAAGGGTATGGAACTGAAAGTAAGATTAGGCCACGCCTGTCATGATAACATATCTAATATACTGTTCTAGGAAAAATATATAATATTTGATATTTGATAAACTACAATAAACTATAATAATATATCTGATTATACTATATATCTATTAAACTATAAAAGTTGTTTTAAGATCATTTTATGTCACACACTGGACTAACTGCTTGTGTACTTACTGTACAAACTTCTTCTATTTGTTGTGCTACTCTCAGTCAACCAGAAGAGGATGAATTCCCCTTTTTAGTCTTGGTCCTTTCCAAGTTTTATTACTTTTAATCCCACGTAGTTTCTCCTTGCCTTGCCGTTTGAGTGTTTACTCAAAAGAGGCTTGGAGCTTGGGTTATTTCAGTGTGTGGAAAACCTCAGGCAAAGCTTAGCCGCAAATATCCGAGCTAAAATGTAAATGTTACTAGAAAAGGGTAGAGCTGTTACAATATTTTTTTGCGGATGATATGCTATCTCAGAAATGATTACGATAAATAATATTGTTGTCATTTAAGATCATTATGGCACTGAAATAATGATAATAGAATAGCTTAACAAAGCAATTATACCCTTTAGAGACAACAAAATTTTAATTAATCATAGTTTAGGAAACATTTACTTTCTTTCTTCACCTACTGCAGTTCACACTGTGTGTATGGAATTGTGGCTATTAAAGCACTGGTCATTGGTTGTATGACTGCCTTAAATGCTGTTTTCTGATATACAGCTAAACGAACATAGAAATAAACACAAAGAATATCACGATTTTCAAATATTATTGAGGTCATGTCTATTTACTGTATGATTAGTGTATAATATTGCATGATAAGGTCTACAAGGTTACAACCATGATGAGAAATTATCAAAGTTTCTTTCTAAATTAATGTCAGTGCATAAATTGAGTAGCCACTCCCATTTCTGTAATTTATGACAATATTTCTAATTTTGTTTAAATTAGAAAATCCTGTAGTAAAGAACACATCATCCTATGTAAAATTAGTCACGTGGGGAAATTAGGGTAGGGGTATCAATAATCTCAGGGCATAAAAACCTTTGGGCTAGTGGAGACTTATAGAGGTGGATTCCTGCAATTCTTTAAGGTCACATTTTTACAGTGTTTTTGACTTGTGAGGTCAAGTGGTGTAAAATATTGCTTCTTTTTTTGAACAAATAAAAAGAATCGTGTGTTTGGCTATTTGGCATAAACCTCACAAACACTTGTACGTACACTCAAACAGGTATAAATAAAAATAAAAAAAAATTACCTGCACCTGCATTCATTATTTATCTTAGTCAGCTTAATATTTGGCCGTTTTCTAATGACCTTTGATTTATATTCATAGCAATTGGCAGATTACTTTATTAGTGACATAAGCAATATGGGTAGCTGTAAACTCTCAGCTCCACTGCAGCACTAAAAGATGTTTTATTAAGGCAATTATTTTAAGAAGAGGAACAACTCAATACCATAAAAGAAGGTAATGGAGAATTAATGATGAGGTAGGCAGAGTAAGAGTAATGACAGAGGAATGATAAACAAAGGGAAGGGAAGAACAAGAGATGAGAAGAAGAGACAGAATGGATGGGGTGGAGGGATCTGCAGTGGGGCGAGCGGAGCCGAAGCCAGGCAGCACAACTACCAACCAATTAGCACAGATCCCGTCATGCATGCACACACAGTCGCAGTACTGCTTTAAGATCAAGCTGCCTGTTGTCTTCTTAGTGTCATCATAAGTGTATGATAAAATAGGGATGATTCTAGATCAGCACTTACAGAGGGGGGAGGGGGGGGGGGGTATTAAGTATTAATATTAAGGACCCTGACTTCTTAGTAAAAGGCCTGGTATAAGAAATATGTCCACACAGACTTAAGCAGCACACACACACACACACACACTCTACAACACCCTACAACACTCTTTGCTTCTGAGCCATACTTACTCTGCCGGTGTCGGATGGGTACAGCAGGGTCTCGGCTGAGGTGGGGCTCGATGGGGTTGGGCAGGACCTGTGCAGGGTTTGGAGGAGGAGGCAGAGCTGCTCCTTGGCCCCGCTGGCCATCAGGACCTAAACAGAGACAAGTCCACAGATCGTACAAATTATTCACATCTTTAGAAACCTCATGCACTACAAGCAATTTTATTTCCACAACTTATGAAAAGACATGATAAGTAGGGATGTCGCCAATCTGACAACATGATCATAAATTGGGGTAGGTCATGTAATTTTCAAAGAATTTTAAAGAAAGATCAGGATCACTGATAGGGGTGGGTAATATGGCCCTAAGATAATATCATGATATTTCATGGTATTTTGGCGATAACGGTACTCTTGGCAATATGACAAAACACTGAATAAAAACATTATTTTAAGAATACACTACTGCAACAAAATGAAAATTACATTTTATTATTGCATACGATATGATGTGGCACACCTCTAACTGAGATATTAAAAAATACAACAGAAGTCAATGATGCAGAATGCCATGATACTAATAATGCACTCCAAATATCTCCATATATAATGGGAAATGAGAACAGTGTGAATTTTTATTTTGCTAAAAACAGCAAAACAAGTGGTACCCTGATGTGATAATTAGAAGTAGGTGATATGGCACGATATTTAGGGGAATAATATTGTTACCGATATTCAAAGATGTTGGCAATATTATCACGTACGTTATGATATGGCACACCCCGAATCACTGACGTATAAAATTTGAGTGGGTGAACCATTGAGGCATCGTGAGTGGCAGTGAGCTGAGCCATGAGTTGAAGGCTAGTATGCTAGGAAAGCAGGCGGGCGATATATAATGTCTGTTGCAGAGTATGCTAGCATAGTAGATAACCCAATAAGCTGGCTACCTACAGAGCCATTTACTTCTTTCATCCATGTTTCATTTTCCTCCAAACAGTCCAAACACTGTCACTGTGCTGAAAACTCTTTCAAACACACATGCTAGCAACCACACAGAATATTTAACTGCACTAGCGTATATTTACTCCATTAAAGCTCTTAGTTAAACTCAGTAACACTTATTGCTTAATTAAAAAGCATCAAAACTACCCTGAGATATTATTATCCAGTAAAAAAGCTTTAGTCTAAATCTAGTCTGCCAGGCCTAAACGACACTATAGTATTATTAAGGTCTCCCTACCAACAATACAGTGAAATACCAGCATTTAAAAAATATAAATACTCGGCAGATACTCAAAATCAAATGATGCTGACACAGACTCTGGGAAAAAATTGTGATTGGGACATCCCTACTGATAAACCAAGCTTGTCAACCAGCATGACCAGTAATGAACCAACAGCTGGTTAACCAGCTAGCTTATCAGTACAGGCTATATTCTTACTAGGATGACCAGCTAATCAGCCACCTTTACCACCCGAAACCAGCTACCAGCCAAATCTGGTCTGATTTTTCGGCAGGATCCTCACCTCTCAGTTGCCGACGCTGCTCCCCAAACTCGTCCGCTTGAACAGCTGCCTTGTTATCTTCATCAAACAGCACAGGCTTGTCCACCACCGGCTGAGGTACTTGCTGCTGGATGGGGGCCACATGGTTCCCGATGCCCTGGCCTGCGCCTCCGTCCTGGGGAAGGTCTGGACGATCTAGAGGGAGACTATGAACTGCATTGTCCCCAGCTAACACTTCAGCTCCAGCTCCGGCTCCAGCACCAGCTCCAGCTCTATCCTCCTTTAGCAGGACGCCTGTCTCTACTGGCTGCATGTGCTTCTGTGTGATGGCTGGCTTTTTCAGAGCTATAGGGAGATTAAAACAAAATTTAGGCATTTTCTCATTACTAAATACTATTTTACCAGTTCAGACTGGATGACTAAAAATAGCAGAAGGTGGCTGTTAATTACATACTCTACATTAACTGTCCTATAAGAACATGACACACAAAAATTATCTTGTGAGATTCAAAGCAATACTGAGGCTTTTTTAATGGGATTTTTGCTAATACTGATGAATAGTCTAATCATATTCTGCTCAATTTACATATAAGAATGGTTCCAAACCCTATATCTTGATATTTCTGTGCTCCAAAGCTCTAGTCATAAGTTTTGGATGGGCTTCTTAATTAGTTGGATAAAGTGTGAGTATGGTAAACATCAAAGGGAATTAAATTGATTATTAAATATATTTCCATAATAGGATTATGCTATGAAAAAATGAGATTTCTTCTGTGTAAATAAAGGCTAAATCATTTTTATAGCAATTATTGGGTTTAAATAAAACACACTAAGCCTACCAAGTCTACTTATGCTGTATAATAAGATCAAAAGAGCCACCTAATTTGTTTTTTCTCTAAATTCAGGCTGGGAAACTTTAGCCTTCAGGCTAGGAAGCCTAACTTACCAAAGTGTACATCATCTATCTTTCCCACTTCACTGTCTTCAATGCCAGGCATTCCAGCATCACTTCCAGGCTTAACCATCTCCTCTGTGAAAAGTAAAAGGTGTTTAAAGAAGAAGCAGACTAATATTCATAAAGTACATTGCAGTGCATTCATCACTGTTCTCTATATCAAACAGTTACAGGAGGTTCAGCATTAATGGAACAACGTGTACTTATACCGCATGTCAAGCTGCAGCCTTCAGCTAGCTAATTTTCCAGTCACTAGAGCAGAGGCATGTCTCGCAGAGTGCACTGCTGCAATAAATATAGTGTAGGTGCACTGCAACTACGCACTACCTTTCAGATCTGGATTGTCATGCTGTTGTGTGGCCTCTGTGTGGCGTTCTCCTGCAGCTTCTACCTCTGTCCCTCCCTCAGCCTGACCAGCCACTGCACCAGCTTTATGAGAGTCCAACATGCTCTGCAAAACAAGAGATGAAAATGTGAGACACAAATAGACAGATAGAGAAAAAAAAAGTTCATTCAAAACAACAGATTTCAGAGTGTGAAAATGTGTCCTTGCTTTACACCTGCCTGCAAGGCTGAAAAAAGTTAAAGGAGGCTTACAATGCGTGGATTAAGACTGTTTCAAGACACTCAGACAAATATATTTACAGACTATTTATTTCAGATAGTTCAGTTTAGTGTTTTGTGGTTGATTAGTGGTTGCTAGGGTGTTGCCAGGTGGTTGTATGTGGCTGGTTGCGTAATGTTACTGTATGTGTGTTACGGTGACATTAGAAGGGCAAGATATGGGAAATATTTTTCCAGCCCATTCATTTCTGTAGAAAAAGAATTTTACAAAAATATGTGCACCAGACGAAGCTGTAAACAAGCCTAAATTGCATAATTAGGCCTGACGACAGTTGAAATGATGTGGATATTTTAACATTGAAGTCTGTAAATGCCTCATATTTTACTGCACCACCTGTTATGCTGTCTTTTTTTGTTCTGCTGCATGTACAGCAACACAGGTGGTGCAGTAAAATATTAGGCATAATATAGATTTTAATTTTGAGATATCCACACCATTTCAACTGCTGTCAGGTCTGGTTATGCAGTTTAGGCTTGTATACAACTTTTTCTGGAGCACAGATTTTTGTAAAAAAAAAAAAAAAAAAAATCCTACAGAAATAATTAGGCTGCGAAAAATATTTCCTATATCTTACCCTCAACTGAGGTGTAAGAGATAATTTAATATAAATTCATTTCAAGAACACACTATTGCAACAATATGAAAAATAAGCTTTATTTGGCGATATTATTATAAACAATACGATATGGCACATCCCTAATTGAGATTTTCACCAATTGTAACAGAATTTCCAACATATTATGATACAAGTTTTACAACATATTTTTGGTTTGCCAATTTAGTTTCATACAATATGGCACACCCTTTATTACCACACATACTTTTTAGGCTACTCTTACCATATATTCTCTGTACAACTGTGTGCAATGTGTTACTGTTCAATATTAATACACCAATATTATTTCACCACCATTATATTAATTATCAGCACTAACTGTCACCAATATAGTTTTAGATTTATAGCTTCAGCAATGTAACTAGAACCAGAATGCCACATGACACAAACATGAATTAGATGTTTTTACCTGTCTTAGTTTGACAGCCTCCTCCTCCATTGTCTTCTTGCTCTCCTCATACTCATCTTTAAGCTGTGCTATCTGCCGTCCACACTGCAGGCTATAAAACAGGAAAACAAGATAAGCACATCAACTGAAAAAAGAAAGAATTTACAAACACAGTGCCTGGACAGCTTTTGAAAGAGCTACTTTCTTCTAAAAAGCCCAAGGATTTTTTTTACTATATTCTGAAATTCTAATATTATTATTACTACTACATATGCATATAATATGACAAATCACATAAAACACAAACACAATCTCTAAATAGGGAAAAAACAAGTCTGGTTTTGTCTGTGTTGTTCGTTGTCATCAACTTTGAGCAACTTGGTAGAACAATTATGGCACTGTAGCTCAGAGCAAATGAAAGTGAATTAATGAGAAATTATGAATCATACTGCAATTCCAACCAGCTGTAATGAGCTCTCTCAGCCTTACCTCTCATATTCCAGCTTCCTCTCCAGATTGGTGCTGTTCTTCTTTACCTCCCTCAGCTGGTCCTCCTGCCTGATAATTTCCTGCCGCAGCTCCTTTACTTGCTCTGTATCCAGACAGACACATGCATATACACATTACATTTTTGTGCATACTCTGTAATTATGATTATTTCTGTGTTTTAAAAACACTGACTGTACAACTCTGAATGTGGTTTTATGTATATTTATTTAGGGTTTTCCTTCATTACAGACATTATGAACCCAATAAATTTCATGTCATTCCTTTATATTTGATGTCACAAGCATTTTTTTGCTCATTTAAGTCATTTGATTTTAAGTATCTGTCGATTCAAAATCCCGATTTGATACTTTGGCAAGTTATTTTGCTATTTTTTAAATTATTTAAACAACAGTATCAACTTTATCACACTTTTTAATCACAAAAATAAAAAAGTACTTTTCCATTATGCTTTTTTTAGGGTTGTGGAAACAATATTATAAGCAGGGTTCATGGACTTTTTGACCCATAAGTTTTCCATGCTTTCACGGAGAATTTTCATGACCATACAATCTTTAAAACATCAGAGCAGACATGGACAATAAAACCAAAAATCAACTAAAACTAAAATCAAAACTGATTATAATAGGCCTAAAATGAATCTGATAAAAAATGTTGGCACACAGTCTTTAATAATAAAATGTGTCAGATCCTGAGAGCTCCATTGTGTAAGGCTAAATTACTAAATTAGCTCTGATTGGGGGTAAAGGTTAGCTCAAAATAGATTTTCTCCATTGATAAACTGAAACACAAAGATTTGTAGACCAAATTCAATGGCTTTTCCTAAACTTTCTTGGTATTTTTAATTTTTCTAAAACATATCCATGCCTGAAAATTTCTATTTTCAAATTCTATTACTTTTCCATGTTTTTTATGACTGTACAAACCCTGTATAAAGCAATGATCATAGCTTAAAGTGCCATAATTCTCTTTAGTGCAGCACGTGTAAAGTAGAAAACAGCACCATCTGTTGGCCAACTCTCACCTTTTAGTCTGTGAATTTCAGACATTTGGGCTGTGCCATCATTCTGCAGCTTCATCTACGGGAATAGAAAAGAAGAGGAAATGTTGAGAATAAAACAAGTGATCTCACTTTTGACAGGTATATATGACAGGTTTACTTATAAAGATTGATCTATCTGCAGAAGGAGAACAGAATATAATGGATATTTTGACCCATTTTACATTTATAAGGTCTGTAGTTTACTGGATCATGCTTTACTGTAGCCTATATCTATTCTAGCTCTTTGACATCTGCTAAAATAATTAATATGTGGAGCAAAAGACAGCATCAACTGTTTATGCATATAAGTACAAATAGGCAGCACCCAGCAGTGTTTGTAGTAAGCAAAAATCTAGTTATTCACAACATGCATCTTGTCACATAACCTCATTAAAACATTCTGGCTTACAAGGATGTTGCACGATTCTGCTACTCCGAATGCAAAGAGACAAGACCTTAAGCTAATAAGCAACCACACTATTTGGCTGGGTGCTTTGCTTCCTTTTGTCTGGAGCATCTCACCCTCCCCAAAACACACCCACAGCCGTTTCTTTCTCACACACGCAGAGGGGAAGAAGAGGCCGCAGCTGGCAGTCGAGAACAGAGAGTAAAGGGACTGGGGCAGTACGAGGCTTTGCTCTCGCTCAGCTTTCTCCATGACATCACTCCATCACTCCAGTTCCTGCCAAGCGCAGCAAAAACCACAACACAGCCAGACAAAACAACGCAGAGAAAACTACTGGAGAAAAAAAAAAAACAGCTGAGCTGGCGAAGGTCAAACAAACCAAAATCAGACAGCAGGGGGTTGATGGAAAAAATGAGGCGTTAATTTAGCAAGTCAACGACTCCCTTCGAGCATCATCTGCTCACACCAATCTGCTGCAGCACAGGCGGTGGACACTGCAATTTAAATTAATGGCCTGGAACAGGTCAGGAATGAGACTACCCATACATAATTTTTGGATCGCCCTGAACCAGGGGTCATCCATGTGATTCCTATGCATCCAGCTCATAATACATTTTTATATAATAGTACAACATTTAGTAGCTGCCACAGGTACCTTGTTTGATCGTAACTTTCAGAATCTTTATTTAATAGCTGTAATAATTGTCTTGGCAATATGCCACATTAAAACTGTTAAACCAGTTAGCTCACACTTTGAAATCTTTCATGTAAAAAAAAATACCAAATATACCAAAATACAGTGGGGCTATGTTTGTTTGGCAAACAGGGCTCCAAATTAGTGCCATCCCGTCATCCTGGGGCAGACAAAAATGGCACATGGGACAAGATTAAAGGTTTTTTGGAACCATAGTATTGCATGTGGTAAAATCGGGTTAAAAACGGTTAATGAGGAGCCTTCTGGAAGAGTCTTCCGTATGAAAAAAGAAAACAAAAAAAAGCCAATCAGCTGGCTGGTAATAATATGAGCAGAAGCAGGGATCCACTAGCACCAGTTACTTCAGACTCTTAAGACTGTTAAGTGTCTTATACGTGGTTGTTCTGGACTAAATGAGTGTGAATACTGTATTCACAGCCTGCCCACATGAGTCAAACCATGGGTGAAAACTTGTAGAAGGGTATGGAAACGCCTTAAACCCTTTAAGTTCTGCTCAGTTGTCAGATATTGTTAGTTGTAAGATAAAAAAAAAAATGCATTTCTGCATAATAAAGTTTATGTTCCACTACCTTCCACTACCAGATCAGGAGAATCTCTCGCTATCTTTAAGAAACTCCTGAAGAGTGAGCTCTTCAAAGAGCACTTACTCTCTTAACACCTCTAACACACTAACTACTTCTAACCTCATTTCCTTCTTCCCCTCCTTCACTCCTCTATCCTATTATTCCCCTTTGACCTCCTTTTATCCCTATCCAAAGTTGTTTTTACCTTTAAACTTATTTTACATTGTACTTGACTATTGTAAGTCGCTTTGGACAAAAGCGTCTGCCAAATGTAATGTAATGTAATGTAATGTAAATGTTTCTTGATTATTGGAATTTAAGTAAGCCTTTATTTGTCTACTCTTTTGTACTTGCGTACTTAGATTATTACCTTAAACATTTGGATGGATATTTAAAAAAGAGAAATTAAGCTAACAAAAAAAAGTCTTGGCACCCTGTTTCACTACACATATATTCAACCAATTACATTTTTCCAAAACAGGTATTCCAACACATTCTTTGAACAATAAAACTTGTGATTGCAACAAACTAATGCAATAAAACATACAATTTCCAATTAACTCTACTGCACAATCCACAGGTTGAACAGCAGGACTGCAATCTTCAAGCCTTTTTTCTATTACCGTATCACTGAGCATGTGCCAATAAAGCATACAGGTCCATGTACTTCAAAGCACTACGCCGACTATTAAACAAGATGAATGACCCATTGTTGACTTTTCTGATTTCAGAGGCTTACTGTAAGGCCCAGTGTGACTATAAACACTGCTTCCTAGTAACCTTTCACTCTTTAAGCGTAACTATCTCAACTGTTCAAAAGCATAGAACAATGCAGGGGATCATTAAAGGATTCTGTGCATCACAGAAAGCAATGCAACATGACTGGTATAACTCTTTCTTGGCTGAAGTCCATTAAGCACAGAACGTCTCTAGTGTACATTCCAAGTCTATATGAACTATAGCTCTGAATCAGACACATCCGGTTTAGGTGTTCCATCTGGTTCATAGGAACTTATGTCAAGGCACTTATGGGGTGTATACTTGTCGTTCATACTCCATTGGATTAGACTAAATGTGGACAATATTTTACCAAACTGTGATACATATGACAACATACAACAAAATTGGAATAGATCAGTGATTAAAGAACACTGAAACATCTATGCATTTAATTGCACATAGTATAATTAGTGGCTTTTAATGACCTGTCACCACTGATGCCTTCAGAGCAAATGATTCTAATAGGTATCAGACATCGTTAAAAAAGGTGGTGGTGGTGGTAACTAAGTTGAAACTTCTATATAACGCTGTACTTCAGTAAGTGGCTTTACTAGATCTTACAACCTGACTGGTAAAATTCATACATAAGGAACACCAAATTAAAAGGTAAACTGTCTGATTTGTGAGAAAATAAAAGGATTTTAAGTGCACCTTACATTGCAAAAAATACAGTATATTTTGAGAAGATAAACAATAATGAGTCCTTGCAACCCACCAACACCCTGTCTCTATACTTAAACCCAGTCATGTCTTCTTTCCAACTTTAATTATCAGAGAAGAGTGACTAGCTTTCTGCGATAAATATAAGCTACCCAAACTCCAGCCCCAAAAAGTTCTTAGATGTTACCTTCCCTCTTATTTTAAGACTTCTTCCAATAACCACAAGGTGATGACATCTAAAGGTTCTAGCAAACTAGCTGTAAAGATCTTTACATCTAACCTCGGGACCACAGCTATCTGGCATAGGAGCAAGAAGGTAAATACAGCAAGAATGTCCTGTGTCCTGACTTCTGCATAGTTGTATTGGTAAACAGAGTTGCACAGGCGTGAGTTGCACAGGTATATACCACGTTGAGCATGGAGCACCAGAAGAGAGAGCTTGTTCATGGGTGTAGTAATTCTCTGGGTAATAAATCAGATTAATCTTCACCTGAAAAGGCGTTCAGCTCAAACATAAGGAGCATCTATAATAGTTGGGTTAGATCATGGTCGGATCAAATTCTCACCAGTCTTACTGCTCTGGAGTTTGTTTCGAACTGGACAGAGGTGGTCTTGCAGGTCTTAGCGTGCACCAAAGTGCAATAACTTCTTTCACCCCTGCTAACACCAGCAGCACCAGTGTTGCAAACCACCAGAGTCCATTTAAATCGGACCAAATAGTGTTGGTGTAAAAACACCTTTAATCTAACCACATTAACAGAGCAATTGTACCGCAGTTCATTTAAATCAACCCAAAGCTGACAAGTACAAACACTCAGAAAACTTGAGTACAATGTACGTAAAACATTTGTTTCTCATATCACCCCACTGAATGTCCAGAGAAGCAGGAATGGGTTAAGGCAGAAATGAAAAAAAAAGACATTGCCTATAATAATACAGCCCAAGCTACATGATATTTAGGTGGTTTTCTCCTTTCACAATAAATGTTGCATATGGCTGCTTGACGTGGCACAGAGTGAATAGTGATGTGTAGACGCAGATGATCTCCACAGACATGGAGTCTTCTTTAACACTAACAAGAATCCACTAAATTCAGCAATCACCTCTAATAAGTGAACCTTGTGTAAAAGTTCGACCATTTTCAGAATTCTCCTTCAACCAACAAAGTCCACATTCATCTGAGAGTACTGGCCTATGTTTAGGACTCAGTCAAGCCAATATGCCACACTGGAGTTTGCTAATGAAACAGTGCACACAATCCCTTCAGCAAACATCCGTGGCCTGGCATAATACAATCCCTATGAAAAGAACACTCCCCCCACGGCTGCAGATCTCCAAACCTCTGAGGCAGTCCAAGACGCATGTCAATAAACCCTGAGAACAAAAGAGGACAATCAGGCTGTACCGGAGGGCCTGAGTGGTCAGGAAACCGTTGGGGGCTGTTCTGGCTGCACCAGCCCTGACTACACAGATGGGCCCTGACAACAGGGTCTCAGCCGGGTCACATAACCATGGGGAAGCCCGAGGCTTACAGCCACAAAGCATTACAGAGTAGGAGAGCTCCTTCAGATTTCAGTTCTGTTGCTCAGTATAGAGACATACAGTGAGGAGTGATGACAGATAGGGACATTTCTAGCTGCAGATAAGAATTCTAATTAATTGAAATATAATTTAATATAGGCTATATGGTCAAGAGATGCTTTTGTTGGAGTACCTGTCTCTGCTTTGACTGCATTCAGCACAAAAGAACTTTAGTGAGATCAGAATGTTGGATGATCACCTCATCATTCCCGATTCCCCAGCTTAGCCCAAAAGTACTGGATGAAGTACCACAACACACGTAGTTGTGTACTGAAATCAGATTCCCCTTGGCACACGTGTCAAAAGTGCTTTTTTTTTCATGGTTCAGTAGGTCCGAACCGAAGACCACCTCGGTTCGTGGCTCCTTTCGCGGCTCTTACTTTGGTTTGGACCAAACTGAAAAGTCTCAAAGTCCAGACCAAACAAGACAAGTGTGAAAGCATCCTAAACTGCAGTGTAAAACCAAAACTAACCACTCTAAATGTTTTCAAAGCAACAAACACACAAACTTTGGTAAAGACTCTTATCTGGACTTTCAAGTGTCAAAACACACTTCAACTCAACATTATTTTGCTGTAATGAACATCCCTACATCATATTTTATTTCAAGATTTTGTAGCAGGCCCAGCTGGTATTTCGAGAACAGTCAGCCCAGTCACATAAACAAGTCTGACTCGTCCTGGAGGACTCCTTCAGTAAAGCCAAAGAGGCCTCCCAGCGCAGAGGAACAGCTCTGTAATTTAACGCAGTCAGTGTCTTCTGTGGCTTTGATGACCATAGTGATTCCTACAACTACAGCCTTCATTTTGAAGGGGAACTCTTACCATATGTCTAGCAGAATCGGAACAAAAGAAGGAGAAGCATCTTGCAAAAAAAGTGTTCTAGTACTATAATGCACACTCAGACAGAAAGAGCAATATGGCAAGATGAGGCAAGATGCTTTCATGCGTCTGATAATGGGAGTGCGGAAAATGTAGACACATCTGAGGAGCTGGAAAAAACGGTCAAATATGAAACTGATGACCTTCAATTTTACGTCGGATTACACACCTTCCTTCCTTGAATGCTTTTTCACTATTCGGGACCACATGAACACATGGGGCCTTACGATTTAGCCACAGCTGCTGGCTAAGACCTTATAAATCACTGTCACTTTCAAAAGACATTAGTTTACATAAATTAAACCACTATATATATATATATGAAAGCACAAAGAAACAAATATGCTATTGTGTCCCCCAAATAAATCCCTGTATTTTCATAGAGCAAGTGGCCTACATACAATCACTCACAAGCACAGGAGTCATGTCTGAGTCAGCCATTTCTGTGATATAAAATTCATGTTTTATCATCATGTCTTGTCCCAAAAAAATATATACATTCTAGTCAGTCAATCTTAAAGTCACCCTCGAAACAAGTCAAACCACTTCTAAATTCCTAGTTATACTTTTCAAACATTAACAAATTAAGTTATTCCTATCTTTAATGCACTTCCACAGTAATTCAAGGGCAGAGAACAAGGAAGTTTATTCTAATCATCCAGATTATCATCAGACACAGCGGCTCTAAGACTCACAGTTGGATCCTATTGTTAAGCTGAGGCCATAGTCCTGCCCAAAGTGCAAAACATAACATAATAACTGAAACTACGTAACAGGTAAAGATTACTGAAGTGCACAGAGAACAACTAAATAGTAGAAAGTCAAACACATGGTAAAAAGAATAAAACAGACAGACAAGCTTACAAAAAAAAAAAAAAAAAAAAAAAAAACAGGTACACAAGTAAAGCACTAAATAGTGTCTAAGCTATATTATATCATAGTGAAAACAAGATGATAGTTAAACAAGGTCATTTGGGGTGGGAAATCAAACTATATTTAAACCCAATGTGTTTTTCCTAAATACACTGTGCAGTGTTCATTACAAATAGAATAGAATTATAATTCTGCAAAAGCAGCATTTCAATTTAATAGCAGATTGTTGCTACACTTGTACCTTTGTGATTTAAAATATCACAAAACACCCATTTAGAGAAAACATGCCAGTCATACTGGACCTGTCATATATTTGTACAGGACAATAGAATTCTTCTCTTTACACGTGCCAGCTTTAGGAACTGGGGGTCACAGAGCAGGGTCAACCACGCTACACCACCCCTTGGGGCAGTAAAAGGTTAAAGGTTTTACTAAAATGCTCAACAATGACAGCTAGGGGACCCGGCTATTGAACTCACATCTACGTGATCAATAACCTAGCTAGTTTTCTAACCACTGAGGCACCACTGCCAAAATCCATAAAAAGAAACACAATGCAATGTACATATATCCCAGATATCTCAGAAAGACCTAAGGTACGAGGTTGTGTGCAAACAATGTATCAGAAGGGACATGGGATACCTATTAATCCATTGTGATGTTTGGTATGAATATTCGTCTGATGAAGGTCAGTGTTCCAAAAGTTCATGTAAAAAAATTAGCTTTCCGAAAGCAAGAGATCACACACATAAGATGATCGGTCACTACCTTGTTGAATTCTGTTTCATAGATTTATATATGTACAATAGGGCTGCACAATATTGCCAAAAAACTATAATTGGAATAGTCTTTCATTCTGCAATATATATTAAACATTTATGGAAAACAAGAGCCATTAAGCAAACATTTCATAACGTTACGAATGCACTTAGTGTATAAAAAAAGTAATATAATAAAATTTATGCAGAAATAATTTAATTTTTGGCATCTGTGTCATTTTCCTTTTGCACTGAGCAGCAAAAAAAAAACGTCTAACAAAATTTGCTTTTTATTACATTGCATGTGGAGTCGGATTCTGACTAAAGCTACAATTTGTCAACACCTGGCAAAGCAACTCGCCAAACTCAAAGATTCCACAAACCAATTAATATCAGGTACAAAGACGCTGCCCAAATGTTATGATGACAGGATGTAGTAAAGTTCTTTAGTTTGCTCACTAAACTGCAGTGTGAAACCAAAACTAACCAGAGCAACCAAACGTTCAGGTTTGAAAACACCCTTAGAGAAAACTTTTTAAAAATGTTAAAAAGGAATGCATGTCATCCACTAGACACATTTACATTACATGTCTGCAGCTGATTCTCTTACTCTGGAGTGACTTAGACCTAATTCCCATTCACCCCTTGGCCCTACCACTTAGCCCTGCCACCTTGCAGTGTGTCCCGGTGTTTGGACTACATGGCTCTTCAAACAGAGATTTTTCAGAGGCTCACTCCAAACAGCGGGCTATGAGAATCACTGGCAAAATAGCAGCACAAGAAAACAAATTACTTTTCTTGTTAAAAATGACAATAACCAGTAGCTATATTACCATAGTTTAATCTATAATTGTAACGTTTTGTGGCCATTTTCGTGATAACAACCAATTAAAAAACATTAGTAGTTTGTGTCAGTATCTAGTTATCTAACTTTCTTGTTCCAACCTAAATGGTGCAACAGATGGGAGAGGCTTATGCATTTATGGTGAAATGAAAAAATAAAAGAAAATAAGGGCTAACAAAAGCTAATTTCAGCTTCCCATCACAGAGGAATTAAGGAACGGACAACAATAATGAATTGCTGCACCACCTTACCCCTTTCTAAAGGCATATGATGCTCTAAATGTAACTAAAAAAAACAGTTTTTTTTTTTAAAAAGCACTGTACTACTACTATATCTGTCGTGTATCGAGTGCTTGAAGGGTTGTTCTTCAGATTGGGCTCAAGGTAACTTGTTAGCAACCTATATCATATTTTAAGCAGGTAAGCTAGGTGAGTGCAGAAAAATATTTCACACGTCTACTCGGTGATAAAACTCTTGCATTCGGACTGCAATTGAAAAACAGGAGGACCAGTGAGTTTTTTTTAGCTTTCTCGGTCAGGTGACATGGCGTGCAGTAGCTCCTCCATTTTCACACGCTTTTGTGTTTTTATGTGGATCTCCGTGGAAACACTGGCCAAAAGTCTAACTAAGCAGTGTGGCAGTGGACAAATAGCCATTTTATTAACGTGAGGTGACGAAACTCCGGATGGGACTAAAATTATCGAAGGAACACAGAGCTCTAAGAAAAACAGTGGGTAATTTAGCTTGTAATTATCTCAGAGGATGTCTGAGAACACATACATGGTCGATCTGGACGGGAAAAAAAAAAATCACAGAGGACCCTCCCTCTCACAAAAGAGAAAATAACCCCAGAACCCTCTGAGTAACTAATCCCGTCTGGATAGGTTTTAGTGTTAGTTAGGAGTCTTGCCCATGGACTGTGATCCTTGGTGCACTGGTGCAGTGTGGGCGGGCTTGCCTGACTAGTAAATCAAGCCCAGGTCCACCATAGTAGTTAGCTAGCACTACTATGCACACTTACCAAAACACATAACCAAAAAAAAAAGCCACAATGCTCACCTTTTCATCGGTGCACTTCTTGACCAGCGCGTCCCGGGCCTGAAGCTTGCCCTCCAGGACGCTGTAGTCCCCGTCCTTCTGGTCGATCTGCTTCCTGTGCGTGTCCACCTGCAGCATCAGCTCGGAGTTGCGCTTCTCCAGGCGGCTCCGCGCCGCGTCTGTTCGCTTCACCTGCGTCTGTACCTCGGCCAGCTCGTCCAGCAGCCGCCCGTGCTTGTTGGACACCGTCCAGTAGTTATAGGCCAGCACGCCGATCACCACCATCAGCGCGATCGGTACGATGGAGGGCAGGCGGGCGCCCCGGCGGTTCGCTCCGAAGCCGACCATGGCGGGGAGTGGAGGGGGAAGGAGAAGCGGAGCAGGAGGAGGAGGAGGGAGACCTCTCTGGATCTCCTGTAGCGTTAGCTATGGGCTTACTTTATACACAGCGCCTCGCCAGGTTTTCTGAGGCTTTTGTCGGACCGTTAACGTTAGCTAACCTAATATTTGCCCGCTTGGTCGGTTTAATTAACGCACATCTAGCTAAGCTAGCTAGCAGCTATCTCCCTAGCTCGGCCAACGTCAACATGACCTGACAGCAGCAGTAGCAGCAGCAGCACACTTGGCTATTATGTCCTCTCCTTCCGCACAGTTGGCGAGTCCTCGTTTGCATTCATCCAGCGCCTGTCAGTGGATGAAATGCAGCACCACCCCTACTACTACTACTAACTACTACTACTGGGAACACGACGTGGAATAAACTCAGCTCGAATCAACTCAAAAAGCTCCTTCCCAACAGCTCTGACAGCGCAATAAACAATGTTTAGCTTCTTATTACTGATCTACTGGCCCTCTACTACGTGCAATACCTCAATTCACCATGTGTAGCATAATCTTTTTAGTTATCTACCATCACTGATTATGTACAAGATACTTACTTAATTAACTACTTAGTTCCAGTTACAAACACAACATAAGCTAGCAACACAAGGAACAATGCTTCATCTGAGCTTAGATATCTATTTAGCTAGATTCGTAATTTTAATGTTCTTTTATAGTTTTAGTTGCTGTGGATGTTAGTTAGCTAACACATTGTGTTCTGTCTTCTGCTCTGCTTTAACATTGCAAATTTCCCAGGGATTAATAAAGGAATAAACTAACCAAACAAACCTAGCTATTTTTTTATTCACACCTCCTTCACAGTTCTCTCTCCTTACACTGATCCAACCCAGATTAACTATACTAAAATAAGCTAAGCTAAACTAACCTAAAGATGCAGGAACGCATGCCTTCTAGTTGATAGCTAGCTAGCAGACCTAGTTTGTTAAGCAGAATAGCTAGGTTAGCTAACTAGTTAACCAGAACCTCCTTAAGCTATTACATAGAGAGATAAGCTCTGATTTAATGAGACAAAATTTGATTCAATCAGTAGCTAGCTAGTTTAGCTATGCTAGTTCATTCACACAGAAACCTAGCTAAGCTAGCTAACCTACTAGCTAAAGCTACCCGTCGACGTCTTGTTTGCCTGGAAACGAAAGAAGAAATTGGTTAGCTAGGCTATCTAACGTGCTAGACCAAGCTTACAGCAAGCTAAGCTAATTAGCCAAGCTTCACTTCACTTCACTGTTTTCACTCAGCTGCCAAACAGGGAACTCAGTAGCTAACCTAGCTTGTTCACTCAGACATTAGCCAGCTAACATAGCCAGCTAACATAGTTAGCTATATAGCTAGCTATCAGTCACAATTATAAACACACGTTAGCCAGCGTCCCGCTCTTACTTAACGTTATCTAGTTAGTCAGGTTAGCTACCAAGCTAACAAGGAAGCTAGCGTTAGCTTAACCGTCTTCATTCTCCTAACTAGCTAACGTTACCCTAATAATTCCTAGCCAGTACTGCATTAGCTAGGTTAGCTAGCTAGCGTTAGGTCAGTTTGCGCCAACGAAAGAGCTCGCACCTGTACTCAAACACCAGCACAAGCTACCACAAAGCACACAGAGGCCTAACGCAGAGCAATGTACAAATATAGATATTTCCAGAACGTTAAATCCTATAAAATCCTATAAAATGTCTTGTCCATGGCAAAATATCTCAAGCTGAGAGTATAGACGCATAGAAAGCCGTGACAGAGCCGGGAGAACCTGGCTACCCACTTCCCATTGATTTTCCCTTTATATCCATTATATCTACGTATGTCAGAAAAATGACTTTTAACCGCTAGAGAGAGCGCGCGAGTGAGTGCTCAATGAATTGGGGTGAATGGTGCTAAACGGCTAAAAACGTAAATTAAAAATATTACGTAACTACTTTTCCAGGAGATTCATTTAACTCTTGAAAGTCGAATAAATTACTTTACCTAAAAAGTAAAGTAAACTTACCTACATATTTGCATTTTTCTACAGCAAAAGGATTTTAAGCAGTAAAGACGCTAGCAATACTGCTATACTGTGTGCTGGCCGGATGGTGAGAAAGATGCAGTTCCAATCCCATTTCTAAACTGTACCCCTGCCCATTATTTTCAATATTCATGCTACCCATCCCCTCTGAACAGAGCAGGCATGTATAAAGTACTTAAGACCCAGACTTGAGTAAAAGTACAAGTGATCTGTTAAAAACGTGACTTGACTTTTTTAAATCACCACACTTAAGTGGAAGTACTAAAGTATTAAGTAACTTACTGTAAAATGTAGTACTGAAGTACTGAAAAGTAAAAGTACAGTATTGTGTTATGGAGTTACTACAGAAAGCAGTGGAAAGTTCTCAGAGCTAAAGGCAGAACAGGAGCAGCGAGGTCTTCTTATAAGATCAGCTTGATTCACTCAATAATGAGCAGCTTTATCAAACCCGGTGACAGTTCCTAATGTTTCATAATTGTAAGAAGTTACTATGCAGCACATAAGCAATGTATCAGACTCTAAAGTGGGTATTCTCCTCTCTACAGTTTCTCTGGCCGCAAGAGTCGAGCTGCAGCAGGTCTTCCAGCGTGTCAATCTGGTGGGACGTGACTGACACAAGCGCCGTCCAATAATATCACTCGGCGGTGGAACTCGGGCGCAGCTGATTGGTCTGTTGCGAAACTGCCACCTCAGCTTGACCGTGATTGGACGTTAAAATAATGTGGGCGGGTTTCCCGTGTTTAACTCGGAGCTATGCTGATTTGCTCAGTGTGAAATACACAAATCTTGTATATTTAAATTTTTTAAAAATAAAATATTACGTTTTTTTTTGCAGTGCTATTGTTTTTGGAACTAAATCTTACCACGTTGTTTTAATGTTTTTAATGTGATTTTTAATAATGACATATAGATAGAAATTACTTTTTTCTGCCACCTGGTGGACGAAGGGTATAAAATACCAGTCACAGGTTTGTACACACCTCTTCTCATTCAATGCATTTTCTTTCTTTTTACATATTTAAAAAAAATGTAAAATCAATATCAAATACATTAAATATGCAGGAACCCGTGATTTTTGTGAGAAAAAAAAATAAACAAAGCATTATATTTTTATACTTTAGATTCTTCTAAGTAGCCACATTTAGATTTGAGGACAGATCTGCACACTGTTGGTATTTTAAACTCAGTGACTTTTTAAAGGTAGAGTGTCATGTGGAATAGTTTGTGATACGATTTCAACCACCCCTAGTATAGTGGATTATACCATTCCATGTGTGTTCCTCTCGTTTACCTGCCTGCTGCCTCATTATTAATCAGGTGGTTTGCTTCTAATTTAAGGTACACACACTACTCAAGCTACATCGTTACGTGTAAGTAGCTTGCTATCTATTTACCATTCTTAAATATGCACTTTAAACACACTTTTTATGCACTTTTTCCTTACATTAATAACTCACATGAATTTGCTATCCCACCTTAAATGCTGCTAATTTATCATTCCGCCTTAAATGCTACTTTGGCGGCACATAGTACGGTGGCCGAGAAAGCCCAACGCAGTGCAAATTGAAAAGCGCTGCAAAAGCACAAAACACATCCATCAAAATTACAACACAGGCGCAGCAAATAGAAAAACGCGCTGCAAATAGAAAAACGCGCTGCAAATAGAACCACAACACAACGGAAGTGAGTCACAACACAACGGAATTTTCCCGGGGGACCTTAAAAGATACTGTACCAGCTAAGCTGCGTCTTCAGTAATGTCTCGGACTTCACTATGTGTACAAAGGACAATAAGTGGCAAACAAGGCGTTTTGTGAAGCAGAACTTTTAATAATATGCACACAACCGTGGTAATCACAGGTAATAAACATCACTTACTTTTCAGAAGCTTGTTTGCCACTTATGGTCCTTTGTACACAGCTGGTACAGCATCTTTTAAGGTCCCCCGGGAAAATTCCGTTGTGTTGTGACTCACTTCTGTTGTGTTGTGGTTGTATTTGCAGCGCGTTTTTCTTTTTGCAGCGCGTTTTTCTATTTGCTGCGCCTGTGTTGTAATTTTGACGGATGTGTTTTGTGCTTTTGCAGCGCTTTTCAATTTGCACTGCGTTGGGCTTTCTCGGCCACCGTAACATAGGCTTCAGGTTGTAGATTCTCTTGTTGGCGGTTTTAAGGTGGAACAGAATATTCAAAATGGGAATCCACGTTCTGTTTTATATGGACCGTTTGTGATTTTTGCACACCGCACAAGCAGAAATATATAAAACCCTTAAAACACTTTATCATCTACTACAGTATAAAAACTGTGTTTTAACGTTGGGAAAATTTGTTAAGGTGTAAATCTGTTAAGGTGGAATGGAAATGTGTTTTAAGGTGGAAGGGAAATGTAAACAAGAAACCAAAAGCTTTATACGCTGCAATAGACCTAGTGAGGAATTAGTTACTCAGATGAGTAGTTTTACAGTAAACTGGTGAATTACATTTTTTTAAGGTAAGACTTATTTTCTATATTTTTATAAGGCTACTTTGAAATTTAACAGTAGCCAAGCTTTTTAAAAGGCATTAGTCAAGCTACAGTATATAAATGCATTCCTACATCTCCCCATAACATTTAATATTGTAGTCCCAGTGTCATAGATAGGACAAAAGCCTTGTCTACTGTTATTTTCTATTTATTTAGAATTAAATAACAAATAATTCCTGTGGGAGAGATCCTGTAGAATATGAATTAAAATATAATGGTGAGAAAGCTGATGAAACATTGCAGCCAATAGCATTGTGTGTGTTTTTGCATGATTAACTGTGAATTTTGCTGTATAATATATTATTTATGACTATAAAGATAATTGTGTGGTATGTACTACATTGGCTGATGTAATGGATTTATCTTTTATGTGCTGTAAACATTATAGTAAGGAAGCAAGACTCTAGTGTGGTGAAGCACGTGAAATACTTGACCCCCCCTCAATTATCGTTGTATAATTTGCACCCTGCCCTTGACCAGCTTGATGCTGGTGCAGGTCTGCTTATGGTTGGGTACTGCTTTTTTCCTCTCCTCCTTTATTTGTATAAACTATAACCCACAACTCTCTTAAGTACTTAGTTTTTTCCTCCTTCCTCTTCATAATTTACCTGTTTACTGTGTACTGAGATGTTCCCACTCTCTGTTCCTAATGTTCTGGCTTGGTGCTGCTTGGCCGGGCTCTGCACTCTATCCTACCATTCAACTTTCGATTCCTTTAGGGTCTGTAAAGAAAGGTTTATGCGTCGGACTTCTATGCCCTCTAATGCTACATGTACATCATTATTTGTAAATCGCTTTGCATAAAGGTGTTAGCTAAATTCAATGTAATTTAATGTTTTGCTCTGGAAATGTGCATCGGTTCTTGTGACCTGTAGAGAGTGAACATTTTTGAAAAGTTTAAATCTACAGACACGTTTCATTGTATCATACACCTCGCCAACAGTCATTAAAATAGCGACAGAGTTTATTAGTATATCTTTGCCAGTGGACGTGGTGGTTCTAAAAAGTGAGGTGGGTTTAGGTACATTTCTGATGTATTGCTATCTTGGCAAAGAAAAACACGGGTCCACCATGGACTGATTTAAACCCTGACAGCAGTCAACCATCAGACATTCATTTCTATCTTTGCTATGCAGGCTTTCTACACACACTCTTCCTTAGCTTTTTACACACACAATGATGTGCAGTAGTACATAAACCTAACTTTTAAATCAACGATAAACTGAATAGAAAAAAAATAACATTACTGTGACAAAGCTCTGCACTGTTTAAATACCAATAAATCAAAGTTAGAGCGCACCTGACTCTTAAAGGGAATGTCATGTGACATGCGGATTGGTTTATTTCATGTTGTGCCCAAAAAAACAAACCCATGATTAACTAAAATGATGTTAAATTGTGCATTAAGAGCAACGCAAGTCATACTTTTCCCATTGTTACGATAGCAAAGACACACTGACACCCTAAATCAAGCTGCTCCGTGCACGGTTGACAGCTTCCCTATAAATCACTAAAATAAGGCCTTTAGTTTATGACTACAATTGCACATCTTAACAAAATGCTGTGGAATAAAAGAAAACATATATCAAGAAGATAAAAGCATATAAAAAAGCAGAACAATAGTGTTATTGCAGTTGGCAGTCTTAAAAAAACAGTTGGCTAGAATGACAACAATAGGCCGTACACAGAAATACAAATGAATACTTTTTTTATTCATAACACTGAAAAGAATCATATCACACTGAGGTAAGTTAAATAATCCAGCGTCGTGAGGTTCTTTGTCCTGCAGTCGCACACAATGACAGCATAATGTCCTAAACATCACACAATGTCTGCAGGAGCAGCAAGTCCAAAACCAGCATCACAGTTTCACACATAGTCATAGTCTGTTTTTCCTCCTATTGTCATGTTTTTTTTTATCATCTCTATTTTGTTCCTTTGTCTTGTCTCTTGTTTTGCACAGAATCTAAACTCACACAGCATTCTGCCTATCTGGCAAAAAATATAAAAAATACACCTTTTATAGGTGGACATTCTTTTATGTTGTTGTAGTTTTTTTGTTTGTTCGTTTGTTTCGCACCCCGAGAGGCACTCTCCAGATGACTCGCTGTATTCTGAGTGCTACTGTTTCTGCTGATGAAAACAAGGACTTGGCCTTGGCACAAGATTGGCACGAGAAGAACGGGGGGGGGGGATGAGGAGTCCGGGTCCACCGTGGAGGAAGATCGGGGTCAAAGGATTGTCTCTCTGCACACGCTGACCAGGCTCTGGGGCCGGTAAGGGGCCTGGTGACCCGGGCTGGTAGGCGGAGCCGACTGACCGGGGACCCGAAGCGGACGGCGCAGGGACGGGGACGACGAGCTCAGAGCTCCGCAGCTCTGCAGGTGCAGGTCTTCATGAGCGTGCTTTCTGGGGCTGCTCATGATTCGCTGTGACTGTGACATCACCTGTGAAAAGAGGGAAAAAACCTATATATGAGAAAAATGAGCTTGACTTTCTAGCCCTGTTTAATGAACTTTATACCAATGAGTTTATGAGAAACAACCCCAGCCTTCATTAAAATGTTTCTGATCTGTAATGACAAATCAGCTACTGTATGCAGAGTTGGTCTAATTTACATGTCATTTGCATTCATTTGCAAATACTTTGTCTGAGTGTGTGCTATGCGGGGGAGAGACCACCCCCCCACTCTCTTTCTCTCTCTCTCTCTCTCTCTCTCTCTCTCTCTCTCTCTCTCTTTTTCTCTCTCTCTGTCAATCTCTTCCTCACTAATTTGGCTTTTGAATCTTCTCACTCTTGTTAAGCTTTTGTTATGGTCTTCTTTACAATGTGGGTCTTCTCTTTGTAGTTTTTTGGGGATACACACAGATCAAGCATGACATTATGATCTTTCTGTTTCTACACCCATTATCCATTTTTGCAGCTCCACTGTGCATATATAGCACTTTATATTTCTATAATCACATACTTTCTCTACATGCACTATTATCCTCCTTTCATCTTGTTCTTTAATGGTCAGGATCCCACAAGACCGCACCAAGCAGCTACTATTATTATTTGGGTGGTGGGTAATTTTTTCTCAGCACTACAGAGACACTGACATAGTCGTGGTGGTGTGTTAGTAGTGTGTGATGTGCTGGTACAAGTGAATCAGATACAGCAGTGCTGCTGGAGTTTTTAAACACTATGTTCACTCAATGTCTACTCTATTATTGTCAGTGATGACAAAGTTACTTTGAGAAAGTAATCTGATTGCTGATTACCCCGTTAAAAAGTAATTTATTTACGAATTAAAAAAATTACTAAATCTTAAAAATAACTTTAAGTTACTTTTAAGTTATTGCCGTTTCAATATACTGTAACAGTTTTGCCAAAACTCAACTTGGCAAACATACTGGATTCTTCACTCCACCTTTTGGACTTGTTCTTTGAGTGTGCTGCTGTGACTATAAACGTTGCGTTTTTGAAAGTAGGTAGCACTTTGTTACCAGCAAAATTGATTACCAACGTTGATATTGATCATCTTTAATTGTGTTTTTCCAACTAGAAAACGCGCATCTCACTCCGTACTTTCGGTATGTAGAATTGGATATAATGAAAGGCATGCTGTGTGTGTGTGTGTGTGTGTGTGTGTTAAGGTGGAGAGAGAGGGAGGCTGGTTTGTGTGTGTGTTGAGCCTAAGTGCTAGTTTTAGCCTGTTAGCTTGCTAGCCTGTTGTTATTGGTACAGCAACCATTGGAAGTTCCAGCAATAAAGTATTAAAGTAGTATTAATTTTTAAAACGTACTCAAATCAGTGACTCCTCTATTTACCTGATCTAGAATGCTGGCACTAAAGATGGCCTCCTCCATGTGCTTCTCATCTGATTTGATGACATACTTGATGCTGTTGACCACTTGTTGCACTTCAGGAGGCAGGCTGCAGCTGGAGTGCTCTAGAAACCTGGCCACCAGGATCTTGGTGTCTTTGTAGGTCTTGAGGTCTGCTAAAGAGTGAGGCCGCTCTGTGGAGGCTGGGTGCAGGGCTTTGAGACGCAGGTCCACTTTCCCACCGTCTTTCTGCTTCTTGGCCCCGTGGCTGCTGGGTTTGGCACACTGGGACACTGTTCCACCTGAAAGCTCCATGCAGGCTGTAAGACAATATACATAAAAGTTATTACATACTTGAGAAATATCATCTTTTTCACCTCACTGTAAAAATGTCTCATTTTTACACAGTTTGAAGAATATTACATTTGTATGCCATGACAATTGATCGATTTGATCATAAAGTGCTACCTCAGGGTATAGTATGGAAAATCCCACACCTGTATAAGTTGTGAGGTGTTATCTTGTAAGTGCAGTGAACACTTGAGTTCAATTCAGGCAGTGAATCAAATTAGTGGGTTCCAGAATGATGGGACATCATCCACAGCCACATGCAATACTTCGTTATCCTGACTAGCCCAGGATTAATTTACACGCTTGTTGTATTGAGGATACTGTAGTTATTGTGTTTACTTTGAGGAATACTGTAGGCAAAAATAAGGTCATTTTTAAACTATTTCCACTTTTTCCTTCTATAGTCATTAGATAAGACATGACTGGTGTCCAAAGGTTCTAAAGTGTGAGGCCGCTCTGTGGAGTATTATTATTATTTTTTTTACATTGACATTACATGACTAATGTCTTTTCTTCTGTGTTTTTTGATGACAATTAAATTACCACAAGGACACTACCTTGTTCTGATGGGGTCTGTGGAGACTCCTGTGGTGGTTGGTTTCCTACAGGTGTACAGCCACAGCTCTCACCTGCACACAAAGAGAGGGTGCATCTGTAGCAGCGCTGAAAAGTATCTTAAACATTTCAACATTCTGTGAAATATGTGAAAACAGTGAAAATAATGTGAGTAATAATGCATTAATCTCTTCTCTACAAAGGTTCCAATTTGGAACTCCAGTGGTTCTGTAGGAGTAATATTCTGTACTGTAATTAAACTGATTAGAGAAAAGCATTTTCTTGTGAATGGGGGCTAAAAACTAGTGGCTTAGTCTTCATCAACAGATATCAAATATATACACGAGAGGGAGTGCTATAACGTGTAATGTGCATATTGACACTGCTCAGCCTGTGGCCTTATGCCTATGACGGCAGCACAGCAGTGCCAATATTACACGTTATATCACAAACCTGAAGTGTATTATTGTGATTATAACACAGTTCCATTATCACTGTTTATTAAAAGATTTTGAGTTAAAGAGGACGAAAAAATATGATCGGTTTGGTTATAAACACTCCACCAGTTAAAATAGTTCCATTGCTGCTCTGTTTGGCTAGTAAGCGCTGCAATATTGCTAGGTTACTTGTGTATATATATAGCGGAGAAATACATAGAGAGGTTTGGTTACAGTGCATTACCAACTGATAACTGGAGGGTGAAGACTAGCACATGCTTCCTCCGACACATGTGAAGTCAGCCACCGCTTCTTTTCGAGCTGCTGCTGATGCAGCATTGCAGAGTAGCATCACAGCGCACTCGGAGGAAAGCTCAGCGGCTCGGCTCCTAAACATCAGCTCACAGACGCCATGTGCTGCGGACATCATCCTGTAGTAATGTGGGAATAGAGTGCCACCTACCCACCTGGAGGGAGCAAGGCCATTTTTGCTCCCTCTGAGTGCCGGCAGCTTGATGGCAAAGCTGCATCAGCACGGGTTTGAACCTGCAACCTCCCGCTAATAGTGGCAGCGCTTTAGACCCCTGGACCACTCGGCGCCCCCATTCATTCTTTTATTAACATTTAAATGTCCACTATAAAAACTTCTTAAGTTTTTCTTTAGAAAAACAAGTGCTATTAATCGCAGTTAATCATAGAATATCTGATTACTTTTTTTAATCGATTGACACCCCTAGTTTACTTACATTAAATAATAATTTAGAATGATTTTTATTGGGCAATGTCTGGGCAAACCCATACTGTAACTGTGTCAATAATTATTAGCCCATGAAGTTTTTGCCTATTTGTCTGATAAACTGATTGCTGAGTGCTGGCCACCTTGACCTCCAACAACATTGACCAGTAGAATATCACATCATCTACATATTGCCACGTACTTCTGGTTATGGATTTGCAGGAGATGGGGTCGCTGGTAGAGCGCACGATCCTGGCCAGCCTGCGGTAGCGTCTGGCTCGAAGCGTGCGGGGGCGTTCGGAGGCCGAGGAACCACAGTGGGTTGAGGTAGTGGAGGACTGAGGGTTCCAGATGCTGAAGCAGAGCCGGGTACCCCGGGGCCGCCCAGAAGGTGATGGGGAGGAGCAGGACAGGGGGCTCGGGGCAGACGCGGCAGATGCAGGTGCTGCAGATCCGGAACTGGAGGCACATGGCTTGGTTTCAGAGGCTGGGGTAATGGGGAGAGTTAGCTTGATGCTGGCCTGAGCTCTGGACTGCACTGAGACTGGAGTATCGTCCCTCTCCGGGGCAGCTATGTTGTCAGGCGAGTGTGTGGTAGAGTCCTGGGCGATGGAGGACTTGCTGCGGTCGAGGCAGGCTGGGGAACGGGTGTCCCGCCGCATGGAGGAGCGCATGCTGTGCTCCAGGCTGGTGCAGCTGCCATCAGTGGGAGCTATGGGGAGCGTCCCGTACGGAGACATGTCCGAGCCCTGCACCTCTAGAGAGCACAGGTCCTCAGAGGAACAGCTGCGATCAGGAATATCAGCCAATTCTGACACCATTAAGGAAGCGCTGTCCACTGATGCTGTGAGAATAATGGAGAATTACAGTATTGTAAGGTATGCTATTAATTTGACTTATATATACATACACAGGCAAATGCATAAAAAATAGTACATAAAGAAATACTAATTGGTGTATACATGTAACACGTTTCAATGTGTATTGTTTATTTGTAGACAAACAAACCAACCAAAAAATGGGGGTTTTAAGGGCTAATTTATACTTCTAGGTTGAATGCAATGCAATGCTATTTTTTTTTTACTTTGCGTTTATATGAAGTTGTGTGTTGGCTGTTCTTTGCATTGTGTAAAACATTTCATGATGAAACTAACTCAAATGCTACAAAATTGCTTAAAATATATATATATTTTTAAATTGAATTCCACTGAAAAGTTTTCTGCCTCTCCTGTAACATGAACACAATGATATGTAAATGTTGTGTTAAACATTTTGTAATTTTATTACATAAACATACATTAAAAGCACATTGTTGCTTTCTGAATAAAATATCTAAAATCTATAAAACAAAATGATAATGACTGGATTAGCTGACACAGAGTATGATTATTGTGTTTGCTTATGAGGTCCAAACTTATTCTGGTAATTCAAATAAACAATAGATATATTTTTTTGGACTATAAGACGCACTTTCCATGAACGTCTATTTTCTGGTCTATTTTTATACGTAAGGCACACTTTCGTTTATTTACAGTAAGCTTAAATTTCTAGTATTTTGTCTAAGGGTGAGTTTTCAGTGAAGTTTCTCCAGCACTAAGGCTGGGTGCAGCAGCATTAGACACTATCCGCAACGCTAGCGGGATGTAAACAGCGGCTAATGCCAGTGCTTATAAGGCTGAGTGGCTTTACTGTTGTCTAATACCTGACTAGTAGAATTCATACATAAAGTGCACCAGATTATAATGCGAAAAATACAGTACTGTATCTATACTATATTCATTTCAAATAGCAATTTCAGAAGATACAGGAAATCACTGTAATATAATGTTTTTGAATTTAATAAGGTTTCATTCCAAACTATTTTTCTATATGCCCATTATTCTTAAAATGAATACACAATGAAATAATTCAAATAATAAATAGATATATATAAAAGAGTATTTTTTCGTATTACAATTGCTGAAGTCTATCAGCTGCTATAAGTGCTCTTTAAGTGTTACTCTCTTTATTTCGTAATGACTCACCCTGAGTGCTGAGACCTGCTGTAGTGTTCCTCTCACACAGGCTGGACTCTGTGGCCTGCTGCTCCAAACTGGAGGTGATCTGAAGAAAGAAAACAATGCAAGATCTTTTGTTTAACATCATTAGCAGCATATGATATGTTGACTTTGTTTTAAAACAGCGGCAAGGAAGCTGAGATTCTATTTAAAGCATTTTAAAATTCTAGCCCAATTTTCCGAGCTGAATATTGAATATGAATATTGTTACCCCAGAGCGATCCTGCCTCAAGCCCCACACAGTAAACATATTGGTGTTCCTTGCTCGGATTTGTCTGACAGTTACATAAAAAAAATATATTTATTGCAAGAGCTATGGCCTGCTGAGCCGCTGTGTCTTTAATCAGATGGACACTTGTGTTGTTGAGCTAATTTGTGTGATTAGAACAAGTGGTCTAATTAATGTATCTCTCTGCAAAACCCTACTAGACTTTTAAAAATCTGCCACAATTCCCATTCTCAGTGAAACTGCAGGAAAAGCTGCATGCTACAGGCTTGCTACAGCAAATTTAAAGGGGCACTAAACCCCCGACTCCACCCTCAATTTTAAAAATGATTAAAAAAAATGGTAGAGGTAGTTTGGGGGATGCACTAGGTGATGTATAGGTTTAGAGGCATGGCAGGAGGGAGAGCTAATTGGCTAAGCTGCTGCAGCAGCAGCAGTGTACCTCTGATAGCCTTGAGACGCAGATGGTTGGACGTCACCAGGGGGCAGTATTATTGATTTATTGATCTGCGTATTGTAATTTGTCTTCATACTAAATACACGGATAAACATCATCCACACCTAAAGCACAGTTGAACCTGTGAGAGCGCTGCAGAGGCAGAAATTACCGCATTAAAGATGTTTTTTAAAGGTTAGGAAAGATTTTTTAAAAATGTATATGGTTTAGGGTTTAGTGGCTCTTTAAGACACCAAATACACCATGATTGCATGGCAGGGACTTTAACTTTACTTTAACATGCTGAATTTCTGCCAGGAATTGTAAAACAGTGTATAAATCTGAGTAAATACAGGTAAATGTACATAAATAAAGTAAAGCTAATTTCTCCTCCCAGGCTACAAAAAAGGCTTTGCTTCTTCTTACGACCTCCTGCAGAACATGCTGACGGGAAAAAAAGTGTCTCTCTCGTGTGGTTGAGATGGGTTCAGTACAACCACGGGAGGAGGAGAACACAAAAGGAGAACATCTGCTGCCGAAGACGCTGCAGCACCTTGACATCTGGCAACTCAGCAGTGTCTCACAACAGTACCAGCAGCACCAGACCAGCAGGGGGCAATGTTGCCCTCCACAGGAGTGCATTGTGTCTTTCTGTTTGAACTTGATAAAAACTGAGAACTCCAATGATGTTCTGAGACCAGCAAGCAGACGTATCATTAAGTGTGACCAACATAGACTTTCCAATATGGTTACATAACGTGCGATTACTGCCAGTGAGGAAACGACTGTCTGCTTCTTCCTAATCAAAGCTGCAGTTGGTCTAGATTCTAGAGCCTTGCCGGAGTCACTGGGCTCAGGGCCGTTTCATGGCATTTGGGGGCCCCAAGCAAAATGGATCCCACCACATATCATCAAACATACACAGATCTATAAAGGTATATGTTAGCATTCGTTTCTCATCACCAGGTTACATTTTGAGACGGTACAATATACTCATTCATAAATATTGAGACAAAATGCTCCGTGCCTCGTCTCTACAAATATGAAACTGAAACACCTGGTTTTAGACCACAATAATTCAATGTCCCGACGGACAGTTCTGGTGGAAACAGAAGAGTTGAGGTGCTCATTGAATTCCTCTGTGATTTGGGCAGCAATGGTTTTATGTTTTTTGGATACAATCCGGGTTAGCACCCGAACATCCCTTTCAGACAGCTTCCTCTTATAGCGTCCACAGTTAATCCTGTTGGATGTGGTTGGTCCTTCTTGGTGGTATGCTGACATTACCCTGGATACCGTGGCTCTTGATACATCACAAAGACTTACCGTCTTGGTCTCAGATGCGCCAGCAAGACGTGCACCAACAATTTGTCCTCTTTTGAACTCTGGTATGTCACCCATAATGTTGTGTGCATTGCAATATTTTGAGCAAAACTGTGCTCTTACCCTGCTAATTGAACCTTCACACTCTGCTCTTACTGGTGCAATGTGCAATTAATGAAGATTGGCCACCAGGCTGCTCCAATTTAGCCATAAAACCTTCCACATTAAAATGACAGGTGTTTCAGTTTCATTGTCCATCCCCTGTACTTGCTTTCACATAAAAAAATAGACAAAAGATCAACAGTTTAGCTTTTATTTCTGGATCTGATACACAGTTTAGAAGATAACACCTTTAGTTTGAACAGACCCAAATGTCTTAGAAGCAGAAGTATTGGAACTGTGAAGCTGAGAGAAAATGTAATAAATAGCCAGAGCTACTGCACAAATATTGCCCAGTACAACTGTTTGGAATTTCACGAAGAAGAAAGTCGTCGCTGGTGTACTAAGTAACACATGTTGAACAGGTAGACTAAGGAAAACCACAGCACTTAATGTCAGAAATATTGTGCGTGCTGTAAAGAAAGACCCTAAAATAATGTTTTCTTTTTTTGTGTGAAATAAGAAACAGCCTCCAGAGGGCAGGAGTGAAGGTATCACAATCTACTGTGCACAGAAGACTGCATAATGAAAAACAAGTTGGCATGGACATCACAGGCACATCCTCCACTCATCAATTCAAAGGTTTGTCTATGTTGATTTAAGATACTGACCTGTAAATCAATACTCCTGTCTGCACAGCTTAAAAGACTAGACCACTGCGGCAGTGAGGAAGGGGTTGTGTTAATTGTAACCCGTTGGCCGACCAGCCAGTCTACTGATATCTTCATGCAAATATTTCTTTAAGATCAAACAACTTTTAGGAAATGGAGAAATTCTTCTCAAACCTCCTCTCAGCAGGAACACAAACCCTCTAAAACAGAGATTAATCAAAGGTATGGCAATGGACTTGCTTGCTTGCCCCTTTTATGACATTTCTGAATGATTTTCACCCAGCCACTAAAAGAAAATCATTAAGTACTGATTAAGTGTCAGAATGTTCAGAAAGTATCTCTGAAAGAAGGACTATAATTTTGTTCACAGACTGTTAAAGGCTGCTGTCAACCTGATTGCAGATTTTAAAACTACCTAAATGATTCTGACGCTGCGCTATGATCATTAATCACGGTCAGTGTGGACAAAAAAAAAATAAAGAAAGTGAAACAGAGAGTGAAAAGCCTGAAAAACAGAGTTTCTCTGCAGGATCAGGACTGTGTAGAATCCAGATTATTCAATGACTGACAGTGTCATTGCCATGGCAATTTATACAACCCCACTGCAGCAGATCTTTACTGTTTTTAAGCTTTCAGTGTTGAAGATCAGATAATTAAGGTACATTTACAGCAATTGCAGTGGTGAAGGTTAAAGGTCAACTCAAGTAGGAAGTGGGTACCGATGCACCAAAAGAACATTTTTGACAGAAACTGAAACTGAATAGAATGAAACATCTGTCATGTTTTGCCCCCGTTTTTCATTTCATTAACCAAATTACATAAAATAATATATAAAAATATATAGGGCTTTTAATTTGAAGCAAGGGCTGCAGACATGGTAGGTATGGCTGGAATAGTTTAACAGCAATTGCTGGTGTAACGGAGTTGAAATGAACAGTTAATAAAAATGAATGAGTGTCACCAAAATGGCTCCATTGTTATGAAAAAATAGATTTTGTAAAATGGTTTTTTAAAAAGGGTTGATTTTTTTGGGAGCTTTTCCTTTGTTCTGACATCACTACAGGCTGTGCAGCACTTGTTCCTGACTACTGATTCAATGACCGAACAGTGATCATTACACTAACAGCTGGGTGAATCCATGATGTTAACAGACACAGCAGCCATCCTTGGCCATGTTGGAGTGGTTTAGTGGCGATGTTACCTAATGATGCTCAAGCTTTTTCTGAGCCTGATTACTCACTGAGTTGATGATAGACTGTGAATCATTATACTGTTTGTGGCTATAGAGAACCCAACTCTGATGTATTTTTTTGTCTCTGTTTTAAATACAGTTAAGTTCTGCTGCTTCTGCTGTTGAAAGAAATCATAGAGAAAACCCTGCAGTATGATCTAAAATAAATTAGACACTATTCGTTATAAACTTTTTTATTCTTCAGTCTTTTGTTCCAAGTGCTTTTTTGTGCTATTTTTGGCTGAATGTTTTTGCTTGCCAAACATTTGGTGTCTCCCTTTGTCTGGGCTTATCAAGCCAGCACTTTTAGCATTTGCTAAAGTATGATTTATAATGATTTGTAGGTACAGTTTTAGGTACAGATAGCCATTGAGGGCATTTTTCTGTTTTATATACGACAGCTCTGGAAAATAATAAGAGGCCACAAGAAAAGTTTCTTTGATTTTACCTAATTGAAAAACTATGGATTCTAATCAAGAGGAAGATGGATGATCACAAGCCATCAAACCAAGCTGAACTGCTTGAATTTTTGCACCTGGAGTGGCATAAACTTATCCAAAAGCAGTGTGTAAGACTGGTGGAGGAGAACATGCCAAGATGCATGAAAACTGTGATTAAAAACCAGGGTAATCCCACCAAATATTGATTTCTGAACTTACAAACTTATTTCAGCCATTTCTCATTTTCTGCAAATAAATGTTCTAAATGAGAATATTTTTCTTTGGAATTTGGGAGAAATGTCTGTAGTTTGTAGAATAAAACAAAAAGTGTTCATTTTGCTCAAACATGTACCTATAAATAGCAAAATCAGAGAAACTGAAGTGGTCTTTTATTTTTTTAACTATGCTTCCTTTTCTATTATTTAAGATATTGTAAGTTTATGTTGTTTGAGTTAATGTGATCAATGAATACCGGATTTCTTCTTACAGTAGATTTCCTCTCAGTTGCAAAATAAGCCTTAAAAAAACAGTTTTCAATCGTGACTCACCAATAAACCCAGAGCGCACCGAGTGTCTGTACCTTTGTGACTTTTGCTGCTTTTTGCCGAGCCAGCCAGGAGAAAATCATCAGCGAGGACTAGTGCCTCGCTCTCGATGAGGAAGCTTATTTCTTTTTTTCTTTTTGTGCTCCTTTCTTCTGCGAAATGGAATTCCTCCTGACCGCATAGCTGCTGCGCTGAAAATTATAACCCATTACAAAAGCCACTCGGATTAATCCCCCCCCCCCCCCTACCCTCGAGTGTGCGAGAAGAGCTCTTCTAGAGTGGAGGCTCGCTCAGATGAATGGGAGTAATTGAAAAGGAGTAACACTTTGGGAGGATTGGATATGCGCATGACAGCAGCACTCTCATAAATAGCAGCAGGGACAGAGGAATGCCTCTGTGAACAAGAGTCGCCACAAAACCCGCTAATGTCTGTGATATATTGGGGGTACGAGGCTCCGTCGTTCGTGGACCTCGCAGAAATGAAACTGTCATCATACTTTTTATGTGCCATTACATGTGACATGAGCTAGGTGCTTGCTAAGATTAGGCCTTCAGGGGTCACCAACGAATGGGGTCAACTGGAGAGGGAAATCTCCTAGTGTCATTAATGAGAGCCATTTATTACAGACTGCAGTTTCTCTCTTTCTATCCCTCCCTCCCACACACACATTCATATATACACTCATAATTGAATCTCCTTCACACTCGAATGAACCAGGACAAAAAAAATCATTCCCCAGCAGCACAATTCTCAAAAGACGAACTGCTTTGTGTACCGATATTTAATCCTTTTTTCGCTGCTATAAAATCTTCTCTTCCTTTTCATCGCATTAATTAACACACAACCAAATCTCATAGATTTATCCAGTGGAAAATCAATAGATTCAGTTTTTTTTCCACGTGCTTAAGATGGCGGCGCGTTAACACGCAGCGGCCGCTCCGGGTCCGTTAAATGGTGCTTTTGTGTTACTATTTGTCGTTTTTTCCGTTTATTTCCTGCAAATATGTGCATAGGAACACTCGTGCACATGTTCTACCACCGCCAGACCCTGCTACAGTGGAGAAACCAGCCAGAAAACACGCTACCGGACGAGGTTCTGCAGACGCTACTTGAGCTTAGCCTGCTAAGAGACCCAGGCCGCCAGCCCGCGGTGTTTCCTGACGCCGGAGCCCAGCGGAAGTGCCATTGCAAGCGGTGCAAGCGTAAGCGAAAGCGCGGAAAGAGAGCCGGGATCCGCGCAAGGCTAAAGGCTAGTCCTAGCCGGCCGGCTATACCATCGCTCTTTCTTGCAAACGTCTGTTCCCTTGACAATAAACTGGACTACATCCGACTCCAGCGAACTACCCAGCGTGAGTTCAGAGACTGCTGTGTTTTGGTTTTTGTGGAATCGTGGCTTAACGACAACATTCCGGACAGCGCCATTCAGCTAGCCGGGCTAACCGCGTTCAGAGCGGATAGTAGCGCGGCTCTATCCGGGAAGACCCGCGGTGGAGGCGTGTGTGTTTACATCAACACGGAATGGTGTAACAACGCTGTGACTGTCGCCAAACACTGCTCTCCGCTGGCGGAGTTCCTGATAGTCAAGTGCAGACCTTTTTATTTAGTACGGGAGTTCTCCGCCGTGCACCCAGCGCTAGCATTGGTGCTAATGCTAAAGAGGCTCTGTGTGAACTCTATCGGACTATCAGCAATCTGCAAAACAAACACCCAGACGGACTGTTTATTATCGCCGGAGATTTCAACCACGCAAATCTCAAGTCAGTGCTCCCTAAATTCCATCAACATGTGAACTTTGCAACGAGAGGAGCGAGCGCGTTGGATCTTGTTTACACAAACATCCCCAGCGCGTACCGGGCGGAGCCCCGCCCCCACCTCGCTTTCTCGGATCACATGTGTGTTTGGCTGACACCAACATACACACCACTCATCAGACGCTCCAGACCAGTTCAGAAGCAGGTGAAAACCTGGCCGGCAGGCTCCATCTCTGCCCTTCAGGACTGTTTTGAGTGCACTGCATGGGACATGTTTAGGGAGGCTGTTACTGAAGGCGATTCTGTTGATTTGGAGGAGTATGCAGCATCAGTCACTGGCTACATCAGCAAGTGCATTGATGATGTCACTGTCTCCAAGACCATCACCACACGCCCAAACCAGAAGCCTTGGATGACTGCTGAGGTACGTGCGCTGCTGAGGACCCGCGACTCCGCCTTCAGAGTGGGTGACAAGGTGGCCCTGAGGAAAGCGAGAGCCGACCTGTCAAGAGCTATCAGAGTGGCAAAGCGCGCACACGCCCAGAGTCCACAGCCACTTCAAGGACACGGGTGACGCGCGGCGCATGTGGCAGGGCATCCAGGCAATCACCAACTACAGGACAATGCCTCCGTCCTGTGAACGTGATGCCTCCCTCCCTGATGCCCTAAACAACTTTTATGCACGGTTTGAGGCACAAAACAACACGATGGCGAGAAAGACCATGCCCAAGCCGGATGAGCAGGTGTTGTGCCTGACTGCAGTGGATGTGAGGAACACTCTGCGAAGAGTCAACCCACGAAAAGCTGCAGGACCAGACAAAATCCCCGGCAGAGTGCTCAGGGAGTGTGCAGACCAGCTGACAGATGTTCTCACGGACATCTTCAACATCTCCCTGTGCAGCGCCACTGTCCCAACGTGTCTCAAGTCCACCACCATCGTCCCTGTGCCGAAGAAGTCCACAGTGTCCTGCCTCAATGACTACCGTCCCGTTGCACTTACACCCATCATCATGAAGTGCTTCGAGAGGCTAGTCATGAGGAACATCAAGACACAACTGCCCTCTTCACTGGAGCCCCTGCAGTTTAAGTATCGTCCCAATCGCTCCACGGACGATGCCATCACCACCACCCTTCATCTCTCCCTCACCCACCTGGAGAAGAAGGACACTTACGTCAGAATGCTGTTTATAGACTTCAGTTCAGCATTCAACACCATCATCCCACAGAACCTCACCAGGAAGCTAAGCTCGCTCGGCCTCAACACCCCCCTCTGCAACTGGATCCTGGACTTTCTGACGGGGAGACCCCAGTCAGTCCGGTTCGGGGGCAGCACCTCCAGCACCATCACACTGAACACGGGGGCCCCCCAGGGCAGTGTCCTGAGTCCTCTGCTGTTCACCCTGCTGACTCATGACTGTGCTGCAAAACACAGTTCTAACAGCTTTATCAAGTTCGCCGATGATACAACCGTGCTGGGTCTCATCACCAAAGGCGACGAGTCAGCATACAGAGAGGAGGTGCAGCGGCTGACAGACTGGTGTACAGTCAACAACCTTCACCTGAATGTGGACAAGACAAAGGAAATGCATGAAAACTGTGATTAAAAACCAGGGTTATTCTAACAAATATTGATGTCTGAACTCTTAAACTTTATGAATATGAAATTGTTTTCTGCATCTTTTTTGT
This sequence comes from Astyanax mexicanus, assembly GCF_023375975.1. NCBI lineage: Eukaryota > Metazoa > Chordata > Actinopteri > Characiformes > Acestrorhamphidae > Astyanax > Astyanax mexicanus. Next base: position 13,182,714 of record NC_064430.1, on the reverse strand, counting down.
TATTTCAGCCATTTCTCATTTCTCATTTTCTGCAAATAAATGCTCTAACTGACAATATTTTTATTTGGAATTTGGGAGAAATATTGTCTGTAGTTTATAGAATAAAACAACAATGTTCATTTTACTAAAACATATACGTATAAATAGCAAAATCAAAGAAACTGATTCAGAAACAGGTAAACTGGACTTACCTGGCTGGCCGGGGTGGCACCCACCACTGACTCATATGGTGGTGGTAGTTCTGATGGGTACAGGGTTCCTGGGCTGTTGATGGGAACACCGTATATGGCACTGAAGGGAGAGTGAGGGAAGTCTAGGTGCAGGCCCCTAATGATGAGAAAAAAAATAGTCAATAATTATATGAGCCAGTAGAGCTAAGAGCATGATATTGAAAAAATGTGTCTCTGTGGTGTACTTCTAGGTTTAATCAGAGACATTAATAATGAGCAGACCAAGCACTGGTTGAAATATGACTGGACATTCTCGTAAGCCTGATTCCAGCATCTGCTCATGGATAAAGTCCTGTCTTTCAACCAAAAGAGCCAATCAGCTTGCTTCTTACACTATAAGTGGAGGATGGTCTGTGTTCTAGGGGGAAAGCTCTGCTTGGTGAGGAGATCTGGGCAAGTGCAGCACCCATACCAAGCAGAAAGATCACATTTTTGTGCAGTATGGATCCACACATTACAAACTGTTCATGAAGTTGATTTAGAGTATTTTAGTCTTTCCCCTTTTAAACATATTGATGGCTTGTCTTGTATGAGTGAAGATAACTTCGCAAAGAACAAAATAACAGACCTATGTCTGGTTCACACTACATGATTTTAGGCCAGTTTTTCAGTTGCTGACAGTGTTTCATTGATTGCCAACAAAAATTCTGCTTGGGGGCAAATCGGGAATTACTAGGCGCTAGCACAGTCGCGTAGTGTGAACTACTGAAAGACGCTCGCGGAGCCATTGCTGACTGATCACCAACCAGTCGCAGAGGCCCAGCAAATATTCAACATGTTCAATATCTGACTCAGTCGGTGAGTGGGAGTCAGGAGCAGCAGCTACCTACAGCCAGTGGGATCACAGAAAGAGCAAACCACTGTCCAAAACACACCGTAGCTGTTTATAGAGAGCCTGACCACTTTCTCTTCCCCTGTTTTATCAGTAAATGGGTGTTAAACTCTAGAGGGAGCCCACGAGTGAGTCCTCTATGAATAGGGGAGAATGAAGCTAAAAACGAATAGAAAAGAGTATTTTATTTTTTGGAAAATAGAATAATGTATTTTACTAAAAAAGCAAAGAATTTTGCCTGTATATTTTAGTTTATCTGTAAAGGTTACTATTACTATTATCTGTAAGCTATTACTACTGTGAGCAGATTGGTTGGTGAGCTGATCCTGGGGATACAGGTAGAGCATGTTTAAAAGGTGTTAGTTGGAGTAACTGAAGTTTTCTGGCATGGTATTACTTGTTCTCGCGTGCGTTTAGTTCAGGTGTGTTCTCGTGATGAAACGTGTTTCTGAAGAGCAGCCAGGTGATTCTTCGATTTCCCAAGTCGAGAAATCGTGTAACCTGTGACCCCGTGTCACTGATCAGTCATGTAGCGTGAAAGTCTCAACAAAAATAACACAACGACTGACACCTCAAAACAGTGTGATAATTTAAAAAATAATGATGTTTTTCATGGACTAACACATCTGATCCACCTCATGTAGAACTTGCTAATGAACAGATGAACTTAGCAATTTCTTAGGCTAATGAACAGCCTATGAAATTCAAGAAATTGTGTCATATTTAAATTATAAAACTGACCTACGTAACTCTGCTCAATTTATATTAGTCAAGAAAATGGGTCAACCAGGAGTAAAAGCTAGATGACGGCCACGTCCAGGATGAATAGTGGCCATTCTAAAATCAGAACAAAGCAATTCAAGACAGCATCTCTTCCAGCATCAGCAGCATAAATCATTCTGAAGGCTCCAAAAAATATGACACTGACTATAGATCGCTTTTTAAAGCAATAACAACACCCCAGATATAGTCAATCAGCCCAGACACATCTGATTGCTTCTTTAGTTTTGTACCAGAGCCATCAAGCTAATGTAATGGTTGCTTAATGAAAGCTTTCAAGTAATAAAAGCTCATTGGCTCCAATTAGAATGATGTAAACTGCAAATCCAATCTAAATCCAATCTAGAGGCCTGCTATCTATCTCTCTTCACACTTACGCTCTGTGTCTTGTGCACACTCTTTCTCTATTCCTTCTCATAGTCTTTAACAGCAGCGTATGAGGTAAATAGCTTACACTGTATACAGTAAATAATACACAGATTTGTATGAAGTCATGTGATAGCAGTATGTACTGTTCATTGATCATGTGTCAAGTGTTACTTTAGGTGGCAATTTGGGAATGCCCACAGTTGTATAAGTTGTGAGGTGTTATCTTGTGAGGAAGGCTGAACATGTGTGCTTATAGCAGATGATGTGAATAATTTTTTTTTTTTCACAAAAATCGTCTCACATGGCTTTAATTCATACTAGAGACCACAACTAGACTGTTTAAAATGAATGAAAAAAACGATGGAATGAGACCTTTAATAAGCCACTCCATATAGTATAAGTCAATACGTCTGGACTGCTTAAATGTATAACTATCTTTAAGGAAAAAAAATAAACCCATTTTATTATTTTTTTGCCAAACATTTAACAGATAAGTTAAAAACGCTAAATTAGAAAAGTCTCTATGACTCACTTTCTCCACTCACTCAAGTATCCCATCTTTTTAATCAACCCCCACCCCCCACCCCCTAACTGTCTTCGGGGTATTGGGGTATAAAATACCATCCCCATCAATCTTTGAGTGCTTCATGATGTCATGCCATGCAGGTGATTTGTAGCCTGCAGCATATGCCAGCAGGCTTTCAAGCTTCTACAGTATTTTAGAGCTTCATTGGCATGCAAGAGCAGCTCAGGGCCAAAGCGCCTGATCAGCAGCTTTTTACGAGTGGACATGGGGCGAGAGTCTGACACTGGCAGAATCAGTGGCGGATTTGTGCTGGACCACGGACACAGCTGTTCCACAATGCAGACTGTCTGGGCAGCTGCTAACCTGGAGCTAATTTACACTACACACCAATCTGGCTCAAACTGTAGCACATCTAATGCAAACATGTCAGAGAGAGTGCCATCTGAAATAGGGTTTTTGTGGATGTTAACACTGGATTACATAGTCGTACTATTAATTTCTCTACCATTTACAGGGGGTGGACAATAAAACTGAAACACCTGGTTTTAGACCACAATAATTGATTGTCCCGACGGACAGTTTTGGTGGAAACAGGAGAGTTGAGGTGGAGACAGCTTCCTCTTGCATCCACAGTTAATCCTGTTGGATGTGGTTGGTCCTTCTTGGTGGTATGCTGACATTACCCTGGATACCGTTGCTCTTGATGCATCACAAAGACTTGTTGTCCTGGTCACAGATGCACCAGCAAGACGTGCACCAACAATTTGTCCTCTTTTGAACTCTGGTATGTCACCCATAATGTTGTGTGCATTGCAATATTTTGAGCAAAACTGTGCTCTTACCCTGCTTATTGAACCTTTACACTCTGCTCTTACTGGTGCAATGTGCAATTAATGAAGATTGGCCACCAGTTTCAGTACATCACAATTATCTATCTAGTCCAGGAGGGTGAAATTAGGGTGATCACTGGGTTTGGAAAGCAACTTCAGAGGATCCAAAGCGAATTCACCAATCATAATTAACAAGGGCACTTCCTTGTTTCTACATCCATTATCATTTGTTTCAGCTTCAATGAGTGAGTGATGATTTAGTCACAGCAGCAGTGCTACTGGAGTTTTTAAACACATTTGGCCCATTTGGGCTGACTATAGTCAACAAACTGTTCGCAGCGTCCTATGACCACTGATAATGGACTTGTGGATGGTGTGCAGCAACAGATGAAAGTGCTTTTCCACGAGGGATCAATTTGTCGAATCTGCAGCTAGTATTCAGTGCTACAGATGCATATATGTATGTATAAGTGTGTGTTTGCACAGTTTTTGAAAAAATATACTGTACCTTTGCCCCTCCAACACGGGTGTGCAGGTGTACTCCGGGGGGTAGTAGGGAGGTGGGGGGATGGGAGGGATGAACTCGTCGAAGTCCAGTGTCTGGTGCAGGATGGTACCGTAAGGAGTCATGCAGTCAGCACTCAGGGCCCGCGCTCGGTTCGGCATAAACTGCAAGCAAATAAAACACAGATTAAACTTATTTGTTTAACTTTTTGATGAAATAAGCCTTAGATTTGTGCAGGAGTTGCTCATGAAAGGAATAGATCAAATCAGAAAACTCCCAGATTTATAATCCATAGCCCACATTTATTTTTGAAGCATTCATTAAGACTCTAACATCACAACAAGGCATTTTTTTTATTTAGAAAGGTATAAATTCAGTTTTCCACAGTTTGGCACCTTTATACAACAAACACACACACACACACACACCTCCACAAATAATTGATTTGTGGTTTCAGCAAGCGAATAACATGGCTCATCATGCCTTTGAAGTGAGATACAGCCACAGTATAAAAAGCAGAGCTGGAACAGAAATCATTACTTCTTTATTAGTTTAGATTTTCGGGACTTAATATGAAAACATGTCTTTCGAAGTACACAGAACAAAGTGATGCATTACATTTACTTTAAAAGATACATTATTTTCACTATGAATAAAAGATGATACATCAATGCTGTCTTTAATTTTACTAGCTTTTGCTAGTAAATGTCTTGATATCTATTTTAATCCTTTGCAGATTAGTTGAAAATCAATTCAAATGAATGCATCCTGTCTTGCAGAGGAATGTAGGCACTTGGCTGTTGGTGAAACAGGCTTAGAGGCCCTTTTTAGTGACCTATAGCATACTGGTCAATTGTAAATGGTGCAGCTGGAATTAGGGCATGTTGGTGTGTCTTTTGTATTATGATGGCACAAAAAAATACTAAGTCTCCTTATTAATCATGGGTGTTTTTTGGGCGTAACTGACTTTGGCGCGTTTGTATCTTAACAACACGGTGCTTTGTGCGTCTCAGCAGAGGATAATAATCTGCGTGTTTGCGATGTTATGCCAGCAGCTCATTTATATATATATAGCTCTGGAAAAAAATAAGAGACCACTAAAATGCTGTGGAGAACTTTATGAATGTGTTTTCTTTGCATTATTTGAGGTCTGAAAGCTCTGCATCTTTTTTTGTTATTTCAGCCATTTCTCATTTTCTGCAAATGAATGCTTTAAATGACAACATTTTTACTGGGAATTTGAAAAAACTGCAATCTCACGATTATTCAATTATTCAGTTCCTTCATGACACGCATCTTTAATATTTATTGAGCTCAGTTTCTGGCAGAATTTTTGATAGATCTCAGTCCATTCCTCATGAATTTATCATTGGGGTTGTGTCTGCAAATACCTTCTTCAAATCCCACCCAAAAATTGTATGGGGTTTAAGTCAAGCGACTGTGACGGCCACTCCAGAATCTTCCAGGACTTCTTCTATAACCAAGACTTGATTGATTTAGTGGGATCACTGTCTTCTTGGAAAGTCTAGTTCGGGCCCAAGCTTCAGCTTCCTCACAGAAAACATCATCATTATATCATGACCATACAATGGTTGTAAAATTACAATAATGCCAATGTGTTGCAATCATTTCTGGGACAATATATTGTCTCAAATATTTTATCAGTTCAGCCCTAGCCAGTTTTTCTAGGGTAGAACTGACAAGAAACCATCCCAGCTCTCTAAATGTATTGGGGTGAATCAGTTCAGAGATATAGGGGGGAATATATAAAAGGTCTTATACTGTATATCAAGAGTACGTCTTTGAAACGAACATGAAATGAAATGAAATGTAACTATTGGAAACCTGAAGGATGTGAGTAGATTCTTTTGGAGCACGAATAGTGGAATTTCAAACATGTTGAAGGTTGTAATTTTTTTTTTTTTTTTGCTGGAATGCCAATAAAGAGAGAATTGAAGATAAGATGTAAAAAATGTATGAATAAAAGTGATATTACAGCGATATTATGGAGGCAAAAGTAAATAGATTAACTTAATACTTTAATGGTTTAAATGAAACATAATGGTAGAAACAAACTGGACACCAAGGTTGTGAGCTACAGAAGAGGCTCCAACTGATACGTTCTACTATATTTGTGTCAGTATTGAGTTTCAAGGAATAAAAATGTATTAATTGCCTAATATCACAGGAGTATAGTAGTAGAAAGGCAGTGGGTGGTGAGAAGTCTGTTAGATCTGATACTGAAGATAAATCTGAAACCATGACTACGAATTATTTGCCCAAGAGGCAGCATGTAAATAACAAAAAGGAAAGGGGCCAAGCACTGAACCCTGGGGAATGCCTTGATTGCATAACAGTAACAATATTGGAAGAATACTGCCGCAGAGAAATGAAGCGTTCGCTCACAGCACAGAAATGTAGGACTTTAACTAAGTGACTGTCGAACTGGGAGTGCAGACTGCAGAGGGACAAGTGTGAAGTTCTATATTTAATGTGGTTTAATGCATCAAAAGCAGGATTAAAATCTAGAAGGAAGAACAAGAATACATGCAATAATACAGGGCAAACATAAATATGGCTATTTTGAAAGCCGTAAGTAATGACTTTAATTAATTAAGTTAACCAAACATATATAATATTAACCTTGTATAATAATTACTGTATTTTTCGCACTATAAGGCACTCTTAAAATCTTTTAATTATCCCAAAAATCGACAGCAGTAAAGTGACTGCGCTGAAGTGAAGCGTTTTAAAGGAGTTTCAGTGAAGTTTCTCCAGCACCAAGGCTGGAGCAGTATTAGCATTAGCCACTAACCCCAGTGCTAGCTCTTTTGCTGTTTAGAAGTGAGTATATCGGACTGTAGTCTATGTGTTTACCATGTTAAAACAAGCTGCATGGGTCAAACCCCTAGCTAACATCGCCCTTGCTTACAGGAACACTTGGGGTTCCTCAGAGTAACGTTGTCGGGTGGCATTTACTAGCGCTAAGTGCTGCTAACTGCGGCTAACGCTGCTGCTAACCGCACTAAAATATTAGACATCTAAGCTTACTGTATACAAACAGAAGTGCTTTACTAACCCAAATAAACAGTTTTCAGAAAAGAAATCTGTGTAGATTAACATCCAGCGCTCGTTTGACTTTAAAAGAAAATGTTTTATTTAAAAAATTACACTTTTACTTACTTAGGCGCCCCCAGCAGCGAGTCCGGCTGAATTAAAAGGGAAACATGGCGACATCCTTGTTCCTTACTATTGTTGCTTAAAATGCGCCTTATAAATCCACTGATTTATGTAGAAAATAAACCAGAAATAAGACGTTCATTGATAGTTCACCTTATAATTCAGTGCGTCTTGTAGTCCTTAAAATACAGTAAATAATAAGCAGTTTTGTGGTCAGGTGTGATAAATTTTCTCATTACTTTACAACAAATGAAAAAGATAAGTACCAGAGTTGATTTTAAAAGCTCCAGTGGGTAATCTCAAAATTAGATTAGTCCACATAGATATTGGTGGAATTAAATGAGGCCATTATTGGGCTAAAGAAGCCCAAACAAACCTATCAGAAGGTGTAGAAATCTTAATATTAGTCGAATAATCACGCTTATACATTCTTAAAAGCCAGAAATGCTCTGGTCAGCTCCGCCACACCAAAAAACGTAGAAGACAATGGAAGACAACTGAAGTAGATGATTGAAGATTTCTTTCCTTGTTGAAGAAAGAACCCTTCAAAGCATCTAATCAAGTCAAGAACCCTTCTGAGAAGGTCAACGTGTCATTGACAAAGCCTAAAATCAAAAGACACATTTAGGAATGAAAATGCACTGGGTTTACATCAAGATGCAAACCAGTGGCAACACTTATGAACAAATTAACTGAGCAGCTCTTCACTCTTTACATACTAAAAAAAAATATTGTTAACTGTCCTACATTCTCAATTAAAACATAAAGGCAACTGTGAAATAAGTTTTAAGTATTTAAGTCAGATATGCCTTAACTGACTTTCAATCTGACATTAATAGGATTTTTGTTTAATTTATGGCCATTTTTATCTGGTATTATGAGCTTTTCTCTGGATTCTTTTGTGGATCTGTCTGTTTGATTTTACTTTATCCAGCACACAGCACTTAAAAAAAGTGTATTAATGCACAACAGATTGAAGAATAATCTTACAGTTGTGTCTTAGGACACATATACAGCCCCCTCTAAACTGATGTCCTGTTGTTTTCCTCTGTCTACCTGTTCGATATCTGTTACCTAGTACACCAGCGACGACTTTCTTCTTTAGGACATTGTAAACAGTTGTACTTGCCATGGCCAACAGTTGTGCATTGTTTTTGACTGATTTTCTATCTTCTCTCAGCTTAATAATTGCTTGTTTTTCATGCATAAACAGCTCTTTTGTCATGTTGGTTTGTCCCCTAACTATAAATGCACAGTCTGCACAGGCAAAACCCAAATCTGAACACATCCAGCTCTATTTATTATTTGAATTATCAATGTATTGGGCAACAAAACACACCTGACCACCACATGTTCCAATACTTTTGCTCACAAAAAATGGGTGGGTTCAGATTGTAGGTGCTAACTTCTGATTTGTGTATCAGATGTATCCAGATCCAGATGTAAATACCTGAACTTAAAAGCTGAAATGTTGATATTTTGTCTCATGTTTATCTTTTAATGTCAAATATCTGCAGCACGTGGCTTAGTGGTTAGAAAGTTCGCCTCCCAGCACTGGGGTATTGGGTTCAAGTCCCTATCTGGGTGGAGTTTCTCCAGGGACTCTGGATTCCTCCCACAGTCCAAAAACATGGAGATCAGGTAAATTGGATATTCTAAATTGCCCACAAAAATTTAATACTCTAAATTGATCTGGTGTATACGTGTAAAAAGTGTGTGGTATGTATGTAAGTTTGTATGTGTATGTAAATTGTTAATTGGCACTGATGCAGACGGTGCAGGACGGTAGTTTCCGGTTGAGAGTACGCTGTGCGCTATTGGCTGCCGCTTCTTACCGTTGTGTGGATGAGTGCTGAGTATGAATGGTTGTGTGTAAAATGTATAAATTGTAAAGCATCCTTGGGTTTCTAGAAAGGCGCTATATAACTTGAACTTCATTCATTCAAACCTAAATAATAGGATTGGCCTTACTGGTCCAATACTTTTGGAGGGGACTCTAAATGACTACAGCTTTGCCCCAATTAGACCCCCCAAAAAAAGGCTCTCAGAGGCTACTTTTGGGTAGTGTTCCTCTTGGTGAGAGATTGTTGACTGCTATACATGTCTCTATTATACACTTGAAGACGTTTAGCCCAGTTGACAGACTTTGGACTGTGAAAGCTGGATGGTTGTTTTGACAAATTGCATAGAACCAAGGCCATCAATCAGCCAGCAGCTGACAGTGGTATTGTGAACCCTTGGCTGCTATGGATCGAAAAAGTATAGTCTTTAGAGGTGAATTTCTTAGAAGTTATTTTTCTATTAGGATCTAATGATGGTCTGGTTTAAGTGTGGAGGCCTTATGGTGAGCCCTTTAAAGAAGTGAAACACTACCCTAACTTCTGGTGTGATGATCTGGTGAGCCATACAAACGCATACAAAAGTCAGCCACCCCTAGTAGTGATATGAAGGACATTAACAGCTTAGCAATATATAAGACCTCTCAAGGCATGGCTTAAGCTGGTATTTTTTTCAGCAGGATAATAAAAAAACAGGGAAGGAATAATAAGAGGGAGCATTTTAGTCTGAGTCTGAGTGGCTACATCAAAAGCTGTGTTGTAATAGACAGAGGAAATATACCCAGACAGATGTGAGTGGTGCAAAAGGAAAAAAGAAGAGGAGCAGGAGGATCAATAACTATATATTACTGTAAAAAGAAATAAAAAAGGAAAAGCTTTGTCCAAGGCAAGGGAAATACGGGCATTATCAATAACCTCAGTATGTTTCTGATCTAAACGAAAAACCAAAGATCCAGCAACAGGTGAAATGTAGGCTGGCTAAGGTTACTGTTCACTAAACTCATACAGGAAATGAAGGGTGAAATGTGGCGAGCAGTAAATCAAAAGAAACAGTATTGGAGTAAAACCAATCGATTTCAAGGCCATAAACTTGAATGATGTTCTTTTACAAAAAGCACAAAGACAAGCAGAGAGCAGCAGACTTGTAAACAAAACCCGGACCACCTCCACGAAGCCTAAGCTTTACATTGGCTCAGTAAATAAGAACATGGGATTTGTATGGTTTTGAATGTATGGTTGAATGTCCGTAGTCCCATCTATTAGATCTCTGGCTTTTGAAAAATCTGAATAATGCTGTAAAATACAGATATTTTTAGAAGTAGATGCGTGGAAAAAGTAGAGTTTTATAAATGTGGTTGATTCCAAACAGAAAAATAGGTTTCATTTTGAGAGGCAACACCCAGAACATTACAGAAGCACTGCACGATGATGCATCACCAAGTTTGCCTGGGAAGATTATCCATGTGACATCCAGCACCATTAACTTATTTAGTGTCATTGTTCGACCTATCATACAGAAAGATGATCAGTGATGGGGCCCCAAATACAACAATTGTTCTGTCTCCAGCCCATACATTGCAACATGAAAGCAACATAGCTGTCTTTAGCATGTAGTTCCTTTTATGAAGCAGGCATGAGTAGTTCAAGTTAAAGTTCAAATGTATGTTCAGTATTTTTTTAAATATCCCTTAAGTTGTTTATGTTTACATCATCAAATAAGTAATACATTACTTATAAATTAGTAATAAATTAGTTGCACCCAGTAGGAAGTGTCAGATTGCAATGCTGCTCATAAAGAAGGGACATGTTAACAGGAATAAAAAATGGTCAATAATTTAGACCGAAATAGGCAATATTTTTTTAAGCTACACATGCAGAAGTAGTGCATAACACATGTTGTAGAGGTTCCTAATGGACTCCTGCAATAATCCATCCCATGCAGCTTGAATATTCTCACACAGTTCCTGTAATTTTGCGGTAGTGGTGGAGTTTTGTATAGCCACATACTGTAGTACTTAAAATTTCCTGTATACTAGTAAATATATTATAAACACTTCAGGATAATTTAAAAAAGTGATACTGAAAGCATACTCAGTTATTTTTAGTTAAAAAAAAGTGTACTTATTTCACACTTGAATAAACTTAAAGTTAATGCTTGAGGTAAATTGCAAAAACAGATGAGCGCTATCTTTTACATACCCCTTTATTTGTTCTTGATTAACTCTTTGCTTCTCTGATGAACAGGTAGACCAAACTAATTTTACAAAGAATATTTAAAAATAATATGTCCAAAACGGTAGGTCAGCCACCTAAGGAATAATTGTAAAATTCTGTAAGACAGTTGCAGTCAGTAAAAAGAAGAGTAAGAAACTACAGAAACCTGATAACTAGCACAAATTTGATGTTGATGCACACTGTAATAAGTCTTAAAGGAAAGCCAGAAAGAACAGAAAAAAAAACCAAGTAGAAGGTTTTGCCAACTGGAAACTGCTACAAAAGTAAAAAAAAAAAAAAAAAAAAACAGTGAAAGTTAATGGCAAGTTAAGCACTTTAAAAGAATCAACAGTGGACAACCCAAATAAAGTGCTGCCATTAATGTTCTAATATTTAATCACTCTGAATAAAAATAATTTACTCATTATTTATTCAGTCTGTAATTTGCACAATTAAAGGTTCAGTAATTAATAAGCACTACATTTCCATTCACTGCTTCTATTTATTACCTTTAATTGAACACTTGGAATGCCTGTTTCAGGGCCTGTGGAGTGAAGGCTGTGAGAATCTTTTGTCACTCTGTTGTGACCTCTACACACTCACACACACACACACACACACACACACACACACACCCCGTTAATCTCTCCTCCTCTGTGTTTTAAAAGCAGAGCTTTGCCTCAAATTCCTCTGACCCGATAATGAGACGCTTCCAGAGAAACAGAGAGAGAGAGAGAGAAACAGACAAAGAGAGAGAGAGAGAGGAAAAGAGACAGAGGAAAAGAGACAGAGAGATAGACAGAGAGAGAGAAAGAGAGAAACAGACAAAGAGAGACAGAGAGAGAGAAAGAGAGACAGAGAGATAGAGAGACAGAGAGAGAGAGACAGATTATCGTCGCTGTCACTTGGATCAGAGGCTCATTGGTTCAAATCCAGGTATATAACTGTCAAAATTATTTGAGGATCACTGATTAAAATCCCAGATCATTCATGTCACTATGATCTGAGAATTGTTTATTCGAATTAAGGATCATGTTGTTTGCTTGGGGGCATTATGAATAAGCTTTCAGTTTTAGAAACTTAAAAAAATGGACTAGCATTTGTGTAAAAGTGATTTTTCCTAATTTCCTTTTTATTTATGGCCCAAACTGTCAACTCTAGTATTGACAGCTCACCTCTGAAGTACACAACATAACCACTGCACTGTAGTGGGACCAGTTGCAGGTGCAAAGTAAACAGCTTGCCCTGGGCTCAGCTTTGTGCTTTGTGGTTTTAAGCGACATTGTCTTTGTGCAGGCAGTGTGTCGTCGGTAGCCTGGTGATTTCTCGCATTGCCACCCTGCGCCCTGAGACGAAACTAATCCCCGACTCCTGCTCCAGCGAGCCGTGCAGCTACAGGCATGCTAATATTGCTCAGACCACTTTTTCTCCACACTCATACATTACTGAGATACAGACATACAGGGGTTGGACAATGAAACTGAAACACCTGGTTTTAGACCACAATAATTTAATGTCCCGACAAACAGTTCTGGAGGAAACAGGAGAGTTTAGGTGCACATTGAATTCTGCCGTGATTTGAGCAGCCGTGGTTGCGTCCACAGTTAATCCTGTTGGATGTGGTTGGTCCTTCTTGGTGGTATGCTGACATTACTCTGGATACTGTGGCTCTTGATACATCACAAAGACTTGCTGTCTTGGTCACAGATGCGCCAGCAAGACATGCACCAACAATTTGTCCTCTTTTGTACTCTGGTATGTCACCCATAATGTTGTGTGCATTGCAATATTTTGAGCAAAACTGTGCTCTTACCCTGCTAATTGCACCTTCACACTCTTCACGCTCTTACTGGTGCAATGTGGAATTAATGATGATTGGCCTCCAGGCTGCTCCAATTTAACCATGAAATCTTCCACACTAAAATGAAAGAGGTTTTAGTTTCATTGTCCGACCCCTGTACATCCTGCTGTTTCTACACACAGATACACTTAAACTGTTTCAGCATGTATCATGATTTCCTGCACTTCAACAGGCTTTTTTATTCAGTTTTTTAGTTTCTGAATGACTGTGCATATCTGACAGTCAATACTCTCTAAAATAATATACGAGCTCACACAGTCACAAGACTAATAAGCTTTCTGACCCACTGGTTTTTATTATAACTGAAAACTGCTTAAAGTATACACATTTCTGTTCTTTTCTAAGCAAAGAAAATAATAATAATAGAGCAAAATAGTCTATCTTTCTATCACTGTGGGACTTTTATTATCCAAAAAGAGGGTAAAACAGGGACATGCCGTTCGTCATGCACTGGCTCAGCCCCTATACCGCAGTCATCCAGCCGGGTCTCAGAATTTACTGCACGGCCCATAAACCTCCAAAGCCCACTTATATACAATATTAAAATTTTATGTTCCCACAAGTTTACTTCCTCACACATAAAAGGGGCTGGTGAATAAAGTTTCAGTAGGTATTAAAACCCCCTGAACCACCACTGTCCTCCACCACTGCCTTTAGTAGCACCATTCCACCCACCAACACTACAATTCAGATGTAATCTTGGCTTTAAAAAAATACACTGTTGTGAACATTCAGTCCTGGATTGAGAAGCTCTTTTAGTGTGGAAGCTGCTGTTGCTTTAAGAAAGCACAGCATAATAAGAGATGACTGTGCATATAATACAGCAATTTCCTGATTATATTGGCAGCGCTTTAGACGGCTGGACCACTCAGCCCCTTTATATTGAAGTTTACATGGACACTAACTAGCCATTTTCTTATTGCTTACACTGTTATTATTATTATTATTATTATTATTATTTATTTTTTATTTTTTTTTATAATTTTATGTCTAATTTTTCCCATTTTACATGGCCAATTACCCAACCTTCTCACTAGGACTCCCCCTATCACTAGTAATGTCCCAACATACCAGGAGGGTAAAGACTAGCACATGCTTCCTCTGATACATGTGAAGTCAGCCACCGCTTCTTTTCGAGCTGCTGCTGATGTAGCATTGCAGAGTAGCATCACAGCGCACTCGGAGGAAAGCTCAGCGACTCGGTTCGGATACATCAGCTCACAGATGCCCTGTGCTGCAGACATTACCCTTTAGTGATGTGGGAGGAGAGTGCCATCTACCCACCCGGAGGGAGCAGGGCAAATTTTGCTCCCTCTGAGCGCCGGATTAATATAATAATATTAATATTATTACATTGTTATAACCCTCAACCATCATTATTACTTTTGTCATTTTTATTATATCACCACTATTATAATCATATAATTACACCTAAACATATTAGAAATATGTGGCTCCATAGTGATTTTATATAATTAATTTATAAGTAGACTGACCGGAGGAGGATGGGTCCCCACTTGAGGGAGTATTTCCATGCCACTGTTGCTCACTGGAGGTTTAAAAAATTTTTATGCTTTGTTTGATTTTCTGTAACTCTGTAAAGCTGCTTTGCAAAAACATCAACTGGTCAGAAGCATAGCAAATTTGCATACTGCAGCCTTATGTGACATCAGTATACCAAAAAAATCAATATCAGGATCACAATCTCTATTTATAATATATATTCCAGTACTGATATACATATTTACTTATTATAACTGACATGTTTACTCCTCTTGTCTGTCCCCATCTTTTCTTCACGACACAGTGAGACAAGCGCAGCAATACACATGACTACACACTCCTCCTCCTCACACACACACACACACACACACACACACTTACCATCTGCAGTATATCAGTAGAGACCATCTGCATGCAGCACATGGCTGTGGCAAGAGCACACACAATGGTGGAGATGACATTCAGTGCACACACACTAAACAACAGCTCCTGCAGAGAGAGAGAGAGAGATAAAGAGAGAGAGAGAGAGAGAGAGAGAGAGAGAGAGAGAGAGGGTTAGTTAAGCAACAGGACATTTTTTTTTCCAGCAAAATCACAGTCTGTATTATGCTGTTGTTGTTTGCTTGTGAACACATTTCTCTGGCTGAGAATGACCAGAGAAGGAAAAACAGAGAGAAGGAGAAGGAAAATATGGCCCATTGGAATGGAGAAAGAGAGAGAGAGAAAAAGGGATGATCAGAAGCATTACTAAATTGATGCTACTGCATCATCGTCATCATCAGAAGATCATTCATTGGCTTTGCACAATGAAATTTAGCCTATGAATACACACAGACAGACACACACACACAAGAGCAGTTTGAGGTTGGGTTAGGCTTGATCAAGGGCATCTTAATCTTTATCTTTGACTATTGAAGGAAAAGAAGGCATTGCTCCTGTTTGTTTACTCTTATACCCTCCACACCCCAATCCTGTCAGAGCAAGGGATCAAACTGATGACTAGACCTATCACAATAATTGCATTATCAACTTATGACTTAAGTCACTTTTGCATGACTCCCACTATCACCTGCAATGCTCTTGAGGGTAAGGACAATCACATGAATCCTATGATACATAGGAAATCATCCAATGGATCTTTCTGAACTGCCACCAATGTGCCATCATTTGGCAGACAATGCACTCGGAGGAAAGTGCCGGTGTCGTGCTGAATTCAGCACCCCCGCCAGGAAAAGCACCAAAGCAGATTTTTTGGGCCTGATCTAAGCTCTAAATAGGAGTTATAGTCTTAGTCTAGTGAGCTACTGAGCCACTCAAAGCCTGACATTTTTTTTTAATACATATTGTCATTAAACAGTGCACTGTGCCAAAATCTGAAATTTAACTTCTAGTCAAAACAACCATTAAATATAATATACATAGTCATACAAGAAAATATAGAAGATATAAAACAAGAAAAGACAGAATAGTAGTACAAATTATATGGTTTCCTCCTGTACCTGCCCTGACACCAGGAGGGTGAAGACTAGCACTTGCCTCCTCTGATACATGCGTTACTGTTGCTGATGCATCATTGCTGAGCAGCATCACAGCACACTCTGAGGAAAGCGCAGCGACTCGTTTCTGATACATCAGCTCACAGACGCCATGTGCTGATTGACATCACCCTTTGGAGTGATGTAGAGAGAGAGCGCCATCTACCCATCCAGAGAGAGCAAGGCCGATTGCGCTCTCTCAGGGCTTCAGCAGCTGATGGCAAGCTACACGAGCAGAATTCAAACCAGCGATCTCCCAATCATAGTGTGAGCGCTTATCCTGCTGTACCGCTCAGAACCTCTGGCTAAGGCTATGGAGTAGTTGTGACATGGTTGTTACATTGTTGCTGTGGTACCCCATTTGGCTTGTTCGGTGTAACTCATGTTTTTATATAATCGTAAAATGAAAATCACATTCATTCCTATGTGAGCAATTCTTCATATCTGTTGCTATGCAGAAACAGTGCACCCAATCAGAAAGCTGTGTACACAGAAAGCCCACATCACACAATCAGACCAACATCTGGAGTTGAAATGTCAAATGTGTTGATATCTTGAAAACAGCTGCACAATTTACACAGAAGATTAAGACTGAAGACAAAACTAATAAAAAAATCTGACAATGATATTCTGGTTCAATGCTTTACACCAGAACAAAACAGTCCTTTTTAAAAGCCAATGTTTAATAAAGGATTAAAAGATACAGACAAAATAAAAGTCCTAACAGTCATGCAGAACTTGGTTGACCACCAAAGCTGCTTCCATCAAATACTCATTACTTAAAGCTTTCATCTCTGCGAGAGAGGAGGACAATTAAGCTCCATCTCACTCCAGATCTGAAAACAGCCACTGATTTTCTGTTCATTCCTCCACTGCGAGAAGACAGCCAAGCACTGTATCTGAAAGGATGTGGAGCTGATCAAGAAGATCTTTCTGAGAAAAAGCAAACGGACTAAAAAGAAGAACATCTGATCAAACAGACAAAGATACAAGTGGTAGGAGTACAAAGTTTTTCAAGCATGATTGTATTGTTGGGATTTCTTCACACATTTCACTGTTTTTAAATATATATATAATTTTATTTCCAATTTTTCCCCATTTTCTCCCCAATTTTGCTCATCCAATTACCCAACCCAGTCAATAGGACTCCCCCTGTCACTAGTAATGCCCCAACACACCAGGAGGGTGAAGACTAACACATGCCTCCTCTGATACATGTGAAGCCAGCCACCGCTTCTTGAACTAATGCAGCATTGCTGAGTAGCATCACAGCGCATTTGGAGAAAAAAAACAGCGACTCGGTTCCGATACATCAGCTCACAGATGCCTTGTGCTGTGGACATCACCCTTTAGTGATATGGGGAGAGGGAGCGCCATCTACCCACCCTACCTACCCTACCAAATTCTAAAACTAAAAATATTGTCATTTAGAGCATTTATTTGCAGAAAATAAGAAATGGCTGAAATGCAAAGAAAACAATTATTAGTTAATTATTAGTATATATTATTCATATTCATATTGGGGAAGTTGTAAGAGTTCAGAAATCAATATTTGGTGGAATAACTTTGTTTTTTAATCACAGTTTTCATGCATCTTGGCATGTTCTCCTCCACCAGTCTTACACACTATTTTTGGATAAATGTATGCCTTTACTCCTGGTGCACAGATTCAAGCAGTTCAGAGGTTTTTAATTAGGTAAAATCAAAGAAACTCATCATGTTTATGTGGTCTCTTTTTTTTCAGAGCTGTATGAGGAGATAGCTGAAGTCGTCAGATGATATGCACAGCAGGTCCCGAAAACCCTTCACATCATCAGTCTACATATAATATAATATATAAAAGAGAAAAAAAAAATTGTAGATTGCATAGACCATTACATACTGATACTGAATATTTAATTTAATTAACTAGCAGACAAAACCCAAGTTACTAAATACACAAGTGGACGAGTGGACAATGCTTCAGACACTTCTACGCACATGTACATGCAAAGTAGCAGCATACCTCTAATTTCCTCTGTAAAATCGTTCACGTCGTCTCAACCACCCGCAAATTTATGTAGGTTTCTTCTTTTTTTACGTGGAATTTCAGCGCACAACAGGGCACAAGTTAGTAAAGCTATGCGCTTTCTCAACTTTCTCAACATGCTCTGCTGGACCGAGCGCTTGTACACAGAGAGAGCTCTGCCTATGGGCTGCGTTTGACGTACAGTGTGAGCATATGAATCGCAACCTTTGTTTGTACACAACAAACCATTCAAACGTGCACAGTGTGAGCTCTCCACAACGCTTTAAACAACATCTGCAACTCTTCATGACCACAATTTCCTAGTTTTTCAAACTGAGTTCATAAACATGGCAATGAGATATTTATGAATGTTTCTTTACACATATTTGTGCACTCAATTTTTGAGTGCAATAGAATATCTCCGGGATGCGGCAGAACATGAGATTCAGAGCATGACAGTGCTGAAAAAAAGAAAAGAAAACTGCAGGAATTGTTGAGTGACGCAACCATGTCAACATGGACCAGAAGCTCAAAGGAATCCACGCCATGAATAATTGAGATTGTTTTGAGAGTGAATGAAAACAGGCCCAGCCAGTGTGTATACAGTGTATACAGCTCTGGAAAAAAAAAGAAAAAGAAAAAAAAAGACCACTTAACAATGATGAGTTTCTTTAATTTTACCAAATTATAACCTCTGGAATATAATCAATAGGAAGATCAGACCAAGTTGAACAGATTGAATTTTTGCACCAGGAGTAAAGGCATAAAGTTATTCAAAAGCAAGGGTGCCGAGTGGTCCAGCGGTCTAATGCGCTGCCACTATGAGCGGGAGGTCGCAGGTTCGAACCCCCGCTCATGCAGCTTTGCCATCAGCTGCCGGTGCTTAGAGGGAGCAAAATTGGCTCTGCTCCCTCTGGGGTGGGTAGATGGTGCTCTCTCCCCATCACACTTAAGCAGTGATGTCAGTAACGCGTTACTCTAATCTGACCCTTCTTTTCAGTAACGAGTAATCTAACGCGTTACTATTTCCAATCCAGTAATCAGATTAAAGTTACTTATTTAAGTCACTGTGCGTTACTCTCTCTATTTCTCTCCACCTCACAACACACACACACACACACACCGCTCCCTTACCCATTCCCCCTCCGCTCTTCCCCAATCACACGCGTCTCGCTTTCTCCCCTGTCTCTCTCTCTCGCGCTCGGCGTGTCTTTACTTTCCGCCCATTTTCGTTTTCCGCCAGTTCTCGGGCGATCTCTTAATAAAGGCGTTTTTTTTGCGGCCGCGTCCCAATTCACTACCAGGGCAGCGGTGTGCCACAAATTTGATTGGCAGAGGAGAACATTTAAAGATTTTACACCACACGTGATTGGAAGTTCACTGTGGCGCAGAGCGCACATACCGTAAAGACAAGAAAAGTTCCGGTGCTTTAAATGAACACTGTCAGAATTAAATCCTTCTCAGTAGTTGGGTCCGGTATGGGTCCGTATTGGACAACGTTTGGGTCCGGACCCGGACCGCAGTCTGCAAATATGTGATCCCTGGTCTAGACCATATACACGGTTCTGTTTTATAAAACCACCCCTAACTGCCCTGCAGAGAACAACAGATTCAATGTTCAGTTTTACAGTGTTAAATATGTGCGGCGGGAGGTGGTGTCTGCAGCTGCTGAAAGTAACTAATAAAGTAACTTGTAAAGTAACTTAGTTACTTTTAAAATCAAGTAATCCATAAAGTAACTAAGTTAATTTTTAAAGGAGTAATCAGTAATCGGATTACTTTTTCAAAGTAACTATACCATCACTGCACTTAAGGTGGCGCTGGGCGGCACGAGGCGTCTGTGAGCGGATGAATCGGAACCTAGCCGCTGTGCTTTCCTCCGAGCGTAGCAGCAGCTCAAAAAAAGGGGTGATTGACTTCATACGTGTCGGAGGAGGCGTGTGCTTGTCTGCATCCTCCAAGGGTCACTGGCGTCACCGGTGATGGGGACGCACAAAGAGGTGGGACAATTGGATATCCAAATTGGGAGAAAATGGGGAAAAATCAGAAATAAAATTATATATATAAAAAAAAAAGTTATCCAAAAGCAGTGTGTAAGACTGGTGGAGGAGAACATGCCAGGATGCATGAAAACTGTGATTAAAAACCCGGGTTATTGCACACAATATTGATTTCTGTGCTCTTTATACAACTTTATGAATATGAACTTCATAAAGTTTTCTTTGCATTATTTGAGGTCTGAAAGCTCTGCATCTTTCTCATTTTTTGCAAATACTTGCTTTAAATGACAATATTTTTATTTGGAATTTGGAAGAATTGTTGTTTGTAATTTATAGAATAAAACAACAATGTTCACTGTACTCAAACATAAACCTATAAATAGCAAAATGAAAGAAAATGATTCAGTCTCTTAATTTTTTTCTAGAGCTGTAGTCTTGTAAACAACTGCTTTTTTTTTTTAGCTTGGTTCACTAAGACAGCTGCAGAGTGGGCAGATTTTTCTAAAATGACTTTTTTGTTTTATTTTACGGCAATAATAAAGGCAAATTTCGTTCTAAAGGCTATAGAGGTGCTACTGCAGCAAATATGGCCGCCTCTACTACAAAAAAAAACAAGGAAAACGCCCACTGACAGCCTTCCAATCACCTCGCCTGACACAAGAACACAGACGCGTCAACTTACCACCTTTATGATGATGAATCTTTCAAGGCATCGTGCTTCTTAATGAGCACTTAAGGGAAAACGAGCTGGTCATCATGACACACGCCGCTGCTTTTTAACGACCGATGAGCTTTAGAGAGCCGATGCAGGGGCAGTGTGCGCTCTGAGTCGTTATGCAGACCCGGGCGGCGGCCGTTACGACCGCCCCCTTCACCTCCACTGCAATAAAAACACATGCAATCCTACAACAGCCTGCAGTAATAGCAGAGACTGCGTATTTACAGCATGTCCAGTGAAAATATTTTATTTAACTGCACCATAACGTAAAGGCCAGACTCTGGCCTTTAAAGCTGACCACTGATAAATAAGGCTGAGGGGGTTGCAGACAAATTGTTTGACCTAAGTGACCATGAAAAGGCATGAAATTTTATGACGGTGATAATGCCATATAAGAGTCCGCTGTCATTATTGTCATATATAAAGGCAGCACACTGATGGATCTGTCTGCTGACCCTGTGCTGTGCTGTCTAGCAGCGGAGTGTGGGGTGCGGGGTGTGTTCTCCACAACACTTTCCATGGTTTACAGACATTTGTACTGTATTTAATTAGAATTCAGTATGGTCCAGTTGGAGAAAATTTTGCGTTTGGTGATCTTACAGCACACGTGATTGATCTGTGTGTTTCCTACGCCGCAAAACACACACTGCAGTGACGCGATGCGTTTTTTCGTGCCGTGGCGCGCGGAGAACTCTGGGAGCGGTAGCGGCGGCAAAAAGTTGAGATATTTTCAACTTTATGCAAATGAGAAGCGAGATTCGCTAGGCGGTAGCCAATCAGCCAGAGGCTGAACTACAGAGTGAGGAAAATGATGGAGAGGTTGATTTACAGCTTTCAGGCTTTTTGTGCTTTAAGAAACTCCTTCGTAAGATAACAGAGACGGAGGACCATCTGGTCCTGAGCTGGATGTTTTAGCAAGGTTCACCGGTTGATAAAAAAAGAACAGTTGTTCATTTGTTTAGAGTTCTTTTGTAGCATATTTAGGGTGTTTTTACTCACTTTTTTCCATCCCACAACTTTATTCCTTTACAGTTTCAAAAACATGTATTATGCAAATTATGCGATAATGTCATTTAGCGATTTCTAGTGACTTTTAGCACAGCCAATAGCTACTTTCCTTACTGAAGTGTAGGAAAATTAAGCATTGATTGTGGTGGTCTGTTGTATATGGTAATTTTGTGGTATCAAGCTGTTGTTTCTAGCTGTAATTCCCAAAATTTTCCCTGGGGGATCAATAAAGTATCTATCTATCTATACATCCATCCATCCATCCATCCATCTATTTGTGGGCTATTAATGTGTAATATATTCATATAATTAAGACACCATAATAACTGCACCCCGCCACTGACACATCAAAGAACTTGCCTCTATGTGTTCCGAAACCCTTGAGAAATGAATCTGACAAGTTCTGCAGTTCCGTCTCTACAGCGTTTCTACTGGTCACGTGTTCCTGGATTTGTGATGACACAACCATACTGCAGCCTAGACCCCATCAGGAGCAGAAAGTTGCCGTGTGTGAGAGTGAGAGATAGCATGCCAACCAGCCAGGTCAAACAGCGGGCAACACTGTCACTTCTGACTCCATCTCCTTCCCATCCAAGCCCTTAACATCCAAACTCACAATTACACCCCACCCGTCACTACACACAGAATGACGCCATGAGCTTCTGACTCACTAAACACCTGCGCTGAGCGGAACAGTTAGATGAGTAATTATCTCATCCGTCTCAATGATTTTTGCCCAAGATATCTGCGGCTGGAAAGATTTTAGCTGTCTTTGTTCTTCAGAATCCTCTGATTGAGCTTTGATTAGAATGATGTAATGCAGTTAACTCATCATATACAGTACAGGCCAAAAGTTTGGACACACCTTCTCTTTTTCAATGCGTTTTCTTTACTTTCATGACTTTTTACATTGTAGATTCTCACTGAAGGCATCAAAACTATGAATGAACACATGTGGAGTTTTATACTTAACAAAAAAATGTGAAATAACTAAAAAATATATATATTCTAGTTTCTTCAAAATAGCCACCCTTTGCTCTGATTACTGCTTTGCACACTCTTGGCATCATTCTCTCAATGAGCTTCAAGAGGTGGTCACCTGAAATGGTTTTCCAACAGTCTTGAAGGAAGGAGTTCCCAGAGGTGTTTATTAGCACTTGTTGCCTCTTTGTCTTCACTCTGTGCTCCAGCTCACCCCAAACCATCTGGATTGGGTTCAGGTCCGCTGACTGTGGAGGCCAGCTCATTTTTTGTTAAGTACATAAAACTCCTCATGTGTTCATTCATAGTTGTGATGCCTTCAGTGAGAATCTACAATGTAAATAGTCCTGAAAACAAAGAAAACAGACTGAATGAGAAGGTGTGTGCAAACTTTTGGCCTGTACTGTACTCAAAGTTTCTGTAGTATTTTAATCAGTTTCATAACAATACATTCTTAACAGCTACTACTGCTAATGACATCCCATTTAGATCTCATCAGTGTGCGGTTAGTTGGTCCCTAGAAAATTTGCATTGTTTTTTTTTTTTGTAATTTATCAATTATATTTTGTGTAGACAGTGTAGAAAATGTACGTCCATGCATCTATATACTGTATATCTTTTTTTCTCCACATTTTACACAGCCAGTTACCCAACCCACTCTTTAGGACTCCCCCTATCACTACCACCGCCTCATTTCGAACTGCTGCTGATGGAGCATTGTCGAGTAGCATCACAGTGCGCTCGGAGGAAAGAGCAGTGACTTGGTTCAGATACATCAGCTCACAGACGCAGCCTTGTGCCGATCAACATCACCCTTTGGAGTGATGAGGGGAGAGAGCGCCATCTACCCACCCAGACAGAGCAAGGCCAATTGTGCTCTCTCAGGACTCCGGCTGCTGATGGCAAGCTACATGACCTATTGAGAGCAAAAACAGCACTAACAGCTTTTGTGTGCAGTGATTTAAATGAAACACCAACAGATGACATGTTTCTCCAAACCATCACTGATTGTTGAAACTTCACACTAGACCTCTAACTCTGGTCCTTTAATTTGAAATGTAAAATTTACTGATGATCAGTGATGGATTGAAGATACATGTCATCTGCTGGTGTTGATCCACTGTGTTTTATTATCAAGTCTAAAGTCAGTGCAGTTTTGTTTTTCCGCAAAATCTTACAGCACTTCATTCTTCCCTCTGCTACTGACAACTTTTATGGAGATGCGAATTTCATTTTCCAGCAGGGCTTGGCACACTGCCCTCACTGCCAAAAGTACCAATGCACATGTATAGGCAGGACATGTGTATAGGCAGGACATGTGTATAGTTCAGCATGTTTGCAGGTTTTGACTGACTACATTTAAAACAAAGGAACGTGAAAGGAACCCTCGGTGCATTTCTTGACCCTTGGAGGATCATTCGAATACAACCGAAAAATGCATTTGTTCTTTATTTCTGAGAAACTGAAGGCCACGGCAGGTGCGTCCTTCGAGACCTTCAGTCACTCCAAATCGTTAAACAGTGGCGAAACCAGCCGTGACTGAAGAGATGCAGCGGGAGCAGAGTTTGTAATGAAATGTGACAGAGCGTAAATTTTAATTTAACCTTTTTTTTTTAAAAAAACAAGACAAGTCATTTACGTCAGTAAGCCGGGGCATGTCAGCAGAGCCTCCTCAGGCCGTCTCTAATGAGCATGACTGGGCCCTGAAGATGTGCCTTTGGGTATGAATGCTAGCGAGGACTGTCCTACCTTGCCTGCGGCCTTCACACAGGTGACAGCTGTGATTTAATGTGGTAAATCTAGGGTCAAATGGAAACAGATGACTGGTGGAGAGAGGTACTGAGATACTGTATCTTCTCTCACTGGTCTGAGAGAGGAAGGAAATTTGTTTAGATGAACTGTTTGCCTTTTAAAGACCTTCATCAGCCAGGAACTGTTGGCTTTGTGTGGAGAGGTGTTGTGAATGTGAAACCTGGACTGTTATATACTGGAACTGTACCGTCTTAAGCAATGAATCAAGTTTCTATTTGTTTCCCAACAATGGTAAGGTTGTTGTATGTTGTTGTATGGAGGCCTCGTGTTGGGCGCTTCAATGGTTCTGAGCTTTAGAGGTATCGTGAATGAGAAATCTGAATGGTTATGGACTGAAACCGTAGTAATATCATCTATACTGTTTGGTATCTGATGACAGTTGGTTTGTTCAGTTTTGTTGTTTAGGTCTCTTGGTGGACACTTCAATCCTGCCCTTATCCCAGACACTGTGGATTATTTTATTGTCATTTCCCGACTGGACATGTTGAAAAAGACATTTATACACTGGAGAGAGGAGAGAGAGTTTTCTATGTTTTCTATCTGGAAATACTGCCATTATTCTGAGTTTGTATCAGCTAAAGATGTCAATATCAAGGTTGGTTGTTCACTCTGTGCTGGAGACAAAGTGCTACCTTGCCTTAAAAACACAACGTCAAATCTGAAGGAACGTTTGGAGTCGCAACAGCACACTAACAGAACAATTCACAAAAGTGGATTGAAGCTTCCAGTAAAGTGAGTTTCGGTAAAACTGTTATTTTGAGGTGGAAGTAACTTAAAAGTAACTTAAAAGTAGCTTAATTACCTTTAAAATCGAGTAATCCATAAAGTAACTCATTTAAAGGGGTAATCAGTAATCAGATTTTTTAAGGTAACTATTCCATCACTGGATATGAGGGACACTAACAGCTTAGCGACATGTGTCATGATTGGGCTTCTAACTGTTTTTTATTTCAGCAGTGAAGAATTTTCTGTAGAATCTACAGCAGGTGTCTGCAAATAAGTTTGGGCGCGGGCCAGATATTTTCCAAGAAATCCTGTTTTGGAAAATGTGTAAGTGTAATGGGATGAAGTGCTTTAGACTAGTAGCTCTCCAGGCCAGAGGGTTGTTGAACCCAGTTGCAGAACAGTTGACCTCAAAGCAGATAAACCTAAGAAGAAAAGAAAAAAAATAAAATAAACACACCGCTCTTTACATGGAATCAAACCTGTGTCATCAGGGTCGTGGTCCAATGCACTACCACTGCCCCGGCTAGTGGATTGGGACACAGTTGGGAAAAAAAACGCCCTCATAAGGAGATAGGGAGCCCAAGAACGGGCAGAAACTAGCGACAGAGAGACAGGGGAGGTAGGTAAACAGAAGCTCGCCAGAGAAGCATTTTATTATTATTTTTTTTAATTATTGTTCATTGTACTTCAAACAACCTCACGGGCCAGATGTTGCATGCTCAGCTGCAACATCCAGCAAATCAGCAAATGCCAAATTCTGCAGAATGCCATATGAAACCTGTATACATCCATGCCTAACTCTATCTCATCTTGTATCCAGGCAAGTAGCATCCCAACAGACTATAAGAGTCTGCTTTTAATTGTATAAAGTTTCTTTTGCTTCCAGCAATTCTTCTTCTTGGCGCATACGTTTTTTTTCTTGTTGATAAATGTATTAAAGAGTGTATTATCTATTTATTTCAATCAATGTATTCGTATTCATTTATATAAAACACGTTCAGTATTAAACGCCTAAATGTCCTGTGCTTCCTCTCGTTGCCAAAAAGAAGCTGGCGTCAGTGAGAGCATGGCTAAAGCGCTCAGACACCACAAAAGCAAAGCGAGCGCAATTACTAATTAGGACTGCATAACTAATGATCGCTGAGCCTCATCTGCATATTATTTTGCAGCGGCTCGCGACGAAACACACAGAGACATTTCCAATAAGGCAGCGGCTCTTAAGAGCAGCGTGTAATTCCCACTCCACTAAATGGGCCATGCACTCGCTAAATGTCAAACCTAATACAGTCGGAAAATAGAGAAATCCCCGGTGGGGAACAGTGTGCTCTGTGTGTGTGTGTGTTTTGTGTGTGTGTGTGTTTGTGTGGGATTGGAGGCATGAAATAATTTCTTATCACACTGCTAATGCTATATATCCATGTAAAGTGATGTCATGACATTAAATAGTAAATATCCAAAAATCTATGCACCACTAGAAAATCACTATGCTCTCATTATGCATATATGGCTCTGGAAAAAAAATTTAAGAGATCAGTTCAGTGTCTGAATCAGTTTATCTGATTTTGCTATTTATAGGTAGATGTTTGAGTAAAATGAACATTGTTGTTTTAAGCTATAAACTACAGAAAACATTTTTCCCAAATTCCAAATACAAATAATTTCATTTAGAGCATTTATTCTGCATTGCAGAAAATGAGAATGACTGAAATTACAAAAAAGATGCAGAGCTTTCAGACCTCAAAGAAATTCATATTTTGTGGAATAACCAATAAGCTGTTTTTTTAATCACAGTTTTTTTAACCTGCACTCCTGGTGCAAATATTTAAGCAGTATATCTTGGTTTGATGGCTTGTGATCATCCATCTTCCTCTTGATTATATTCCAGAGGAATTTGGTAAAATCAAACTCATCTTTGTTAAGTGGTCTCTTATTTCAGAGCTGTATAGCTAATTGCTATATTACTATTATTAGCAATGATATCTGATAGGAAATGTTAACTTCAGCAATGCTAGTCTGTACAAAAAGAAAGAAAAGAGAGATAAGCTACTTAAATTACATGCATTGTGCATTGACCAGCCCTAAGATTAAAACCAATTACATGGTAAATTAAACACCAATAGAACCTGTCAAAAGCCAACCATTTTTACCATACTTGTGCTGTAAGCACAGGTGGAATGTTGGGTCTAGCCACATCTTTTAACCCACACTTACAACACACACACATACATAGTGTAAAAACTCTGAAAAAAGAGACCACTTAAAAATGATGAGTTTCTTTGATTTTACCAAATTGAAAAACCTCTGGAATGTAATCAAGAGGAAAATGGATGATCACAAGCCATCAAACCAAGCTGAACTGCTTGAATTTTTGCACCAGGACTGGCATAAAGTTATCCAAAAGCAGTGTGTAAGACTGGTGGAGGAGAACATGCCAAGATGTATGAAAACTGTGATTAAATACCAGGGTTATTCCA
Organism: Astyanax mexicanus; assembly: GCF_023375975.1. Taxonomy (NCBI): domain Eukaryota; kingdom Metazoa; phylum Chordata; class Actinopteri; order Characiformes; family Acestrorhamphidae; genus Astyanax; species Astyanax mexicanus. Next base: position 13,154,784 of record NC_064430.1, on the reverse strand, counting down.
CTAAATATTGATTTCTGAACTCTTAAAACTTTATGAATATGGACATGTTTTCTTTGCATTATTTGAGGTCTGAGGTTTCTGCAAATAAATGTTCTAAATGACAATATTTTTACTTGGCATTTGGCAGAAATGTTGTCTGTAGTTTATAGAATAAAACAATAATGTTCATTTTAATCAAACACATACCTATAAATAGCAAAATCAGAGAAACTGATTCAGAAACGGAATTGGTCTCTTAATTTCTTCCAGAACGGTATAGTGAGTACACATGCCCAGCCAGCGTTGCAGCTCTCAGGGAGCAGTAAGGGTTAATTAATGGCTTTGCTCAAGGGCTCAACAGTGGTAGCTTGCCAAGCTCTGGTATGGAACCCTAAACCCTGTCATCAATAACTTGTGTTCTAACCATAGAGCCACCACTGCCCCGGGCACATATTAGGCAGCAAGTGAGCCGTCCATTCGTCCATTTGAAGTTGGAGGGTTGGAAACAGAGAACGCTCAAGCGTTTAAGGGTCGAATGTGTCAGTGATGGCCAGCCACTGGTTTGGAACATCTCCCAAACTACAGTATCAGGCAGGTTTTGTGGGGAGTTCCCAGTATACAATGGTCAGTACCTTCCCAAAGGATGGTTAAAAGGTGGAATTGGACTCTCTGAAGCAGATTACATTCACCTTTTGACACCATGTTTATTGCCAGATGTGGGATAGAAAGTTGGTAACCCCCACCCAACATTGAGTTGTGGAGCAGTGAAACTGTGTCTCTGGAACAATGATGCTCCATCCAATACTTTTAAGATGAGTTGGGGAGAGGTTTGGGATGATGAGGTTGGGTGGTGATCATCCACCATCCTGACCTCGCTAATAGTCTTGTATGTGTACCAAAGATAAGGTTAAAAACAGGTTTAATATAACCAGTAAACAGGGATAACCAGACTTGACCAAGCTGACCAAAACAGGCAGGTAGAAAACCCAAAATTATGAACTTTGAATTGAGCATAAAGTCCCAATAACAGCAGATTCAAACAAAGAGAAAACCGTAAACAAAACCAAAAAAGGTGAAAAAAAGCGTAATAACTACAGACACTCAAACAGAAGTAAATGCTCATTATTCAACAGCAGATGTTGGCAATACTTCGCAAAGACTTAGACTACTTAAACAAGTATTAATACAGAGAGCTAATAAGGCACAAGTGAAACAGATCAGCAATCATATATCAAAGCAATGCTTCACATTCTACTAGAAAGGCTTTCCTAGACAGTTTCCTAGACAGTTATACTATATTTTTCGCACTATAAGTCACACTTAAAACCCTTTAATTTTCCCAAAAATTGCCAGTGCGCCTCATAATCTGGTGAGCCTTATGTATGAATTTAAAATTTTACCTGTCAGCACTAGCTCTTTCGCTGTTCAGAGGTGAGTGTTATCGGCCTGTAGCCTGCTGCTAACCCTGCTAGCAATGCTAGAGCAGCATTAGCATTACCAACTAACCGTGCTAAGCGCTAGCTCTTTCATCGTTCAGAGGCGAGAATTATCAGCCTGTAGTCTGCTGCTAACCCCGGCTAGCAATGCTGGAGCAGCATTAGCATTACCTGCTCACCACGCTAAACACTAGCTCTTTCACCGTTTAGAGGCGAGTATTATCAGCCTGTAGCCTCCTGCTAACCCTGGCTAGCATTGCTGAAGCAGCACATGAAGCCAGACATGCTGCAGCCTTTGTGGAAATCTGGAAATCTAAGCTTACTGTAAATAAACGGAAGCGTTTTACTCACCTAAATAAACAGTTTTCAGGAGAGAAATCTGTATAGATTAACATCCAGTGCTCATTTCACTTTAAAATATATATTTTTTAAGAATAACAGTTTTTTTTACTAAGCTTAGCTTTAATTAACTTATGTAAGCTTCCCACCTACCACCACCCAGCAGCGAGGCCTGCTGAATTAGAAGGAAAACATGGCGACACCACTGTTCCTTACTAGTGTTGCATAATGTGTCTTCTAAGAAAATAGATGTTCATTGATAGTGTGCCTTATAATCAGGCGCGCCTTATAGTGCAAAAATATGATACATGCATTTATAATACCCTTAATTCTGGAGAAATGTCCCATTACTTTTGTCAGTAAAGTGGGTACCACTTTAAAATAAGACTACCTTTATAAAGGGTTGTTAATTAGGTTGTGAATGCCTTACAAATCATTAATAATCAGTTATAACACATACATAGAAAGGGCAACAATGACCTGTTGTTTGCCAAATAGTGAACCCACAGCCATCTATATTGTTGCCCTTTCTACGTATGTGTTATAAATGATTATTAATGATTTTATAGAATTTGCAACCTAATTAGTAACCATTAATAAACTAATTGTAAACCATTAATAAATGCTTTATAAAGGTAGTCTTATTTTAAAGTGGTACCGTAAAGTGTATAAGAGTTTTGTAGCAGTGTTTTAGATATTATATAAATGGTGGGATATCTATATATCTATCTATATATATATATATATATATATATATATATATATATATATATATATATATATATATATATATATATATTTGAGATGTACTAGAGTAGAACACTGTTCCTCTGAGGAATTTATAACTTGCATAACATCATGGTTTGCTGAAGTCATGCTGAAGTCAACTGCAGCATTTTCAGCTTTACGGAAGGTGTTATAGAGAGTATGTTCTGTAGGCTCAGATGACTCATCTGCAGCCAATCACAGGTCACGATAGGGCAGGGTCAGTGTTCCAGGTCATACGCTGTGCTAGAGCATGAAAACATGAACTCCCCTCCGACTCTTTACGTACTGATCGCCTCGTGGCCAACGGCAAAACCATGAGTAGTATGAGAATTTCACTTATGAGGGGATGGTTTAGAACATAGAGGGTTGTAGTAGGCTAGGACTCCACATTAGTGCAGTTTAGAATATGTCAGGCATATTTATTATACAGTACCAGTCAAAAGATTGGACACACCTTCTCAATCAGTGTTTTATTATTATTATTTTTTTTCCCTACATTATAAATGAAAACTGAAGTTATCCAGACTGTGAAGGAACACAAATCATGTAGTAACTTAAAAGTGTTAAAGAGCCAATAAACCCGAACGTCCTTTAAAGTAATGAAACATACCAGGGCTCAAAAAGACATTTATAAACATTTCCTTACCTTTATAAATGCTTTGGTAGCTCTTTATTTGGATGCATCCATTTTATGGCCTTGTTGATGCTCAACTGACATTCAACTAACATTCTACTGAATGTCTATTAAATGCAACTTAACAATATGCAGATCAGTCCTACCATCTGCATCTCACTGATAGAGAGGCACACTGATAGATGCACACAGCTCAGCCAATCTGCTCTCTCTCTTGCCCTGCCTCTAAACCCATACATCACCCAGTGCCCCTCCCAAACTACCTCCCATTATTTTTTAGCCTTTTTCACATTTGAGCCGAGGGTGGAATCAGCAAATATCAGGAGGTAGAGCCCCTTTAAACAAACAGTCTGTCCTGGTAACTCTGATGAACAGAGTTCATGTTCTGTGCAACAGAGGTAATCCTTGGTCCTGATGAGAGCCAGTTTCATCATAACGTTTTTGATGGACTTTGACCTTCATTTCAAGTATTTTTTTCTTTATTTAGTTGAGTAGTTCTTGCCATAAGGGCTATTCACTCTGTACAAACTCTATATTTTCACAACACATCTGATGCTCTCAAACACATTAAGAGAGCAATACATTTAAGTTATTGACCCTTTACAAGTTCAGCACGGCTGTTAACTGAAAGCCTGAATTCTAGGTGACTCTACCTCATAAAGCTGACTGAGAAAATCCAACCAAGATGTGCAAAGCTGTTTCTATCTAAGCAAGAGATGCTACTTTGAAGAATCTAAAATATAAAACATATTCTGGTTTGTTTAACATATGTTTGTTTACTTAATAATTCCATATGTTTGGATGACTATAGAATGAATATACAATGCAGTAAAAACAATGTTATTCAGAAGGAAAATATAGATAAAGATCTTGAGCCCTATTTTAGCTATCTATAGCGCACTGGTCAACTGCAGATACCGTGCAGCTGGATTTAGGGTGTGACGATGTGTCTTTGGTATCATGAGGGCACAAAAAATATGCCTTGCGCGGCTCGAAATGCGCTAAAGGCATGAACTGATTCTCAAAATTAATCATGGGTGTGTTTAAGACGTAGGCCTAATGTGAAATAAACCAATAAGTGTGCCAGTTGTCATTCGCTTTAAGAGCCAGGTGAGCTCTGACTTTGGCACATTCGTATCTTAACAGCCTGACGCTTTTGTGCATCTCAGCAGAGGATTCTGAAAGTGAACACATCTCACTTTCAGACCACCATGCCCATCAGAGTGTAGATTTATATTATCGACTATTGATGGGGTGTAAGGTAGCAAAGAGCATCATGATATGCCTTGCGCAGAGCCGTTTCATTACGAATTATATTTATTTTTTTGTGACAACAAAAGAACAGGGCTGAAAAACCCAGTAATCCAAAATGCCCCAAAAATGACAAGCTTGTGGAAGAATATTCATTTATCAATTTCAGCTGCGTAAAAAAAAAAATCTCAGTTATCGTAATGGATGTGTCCTTTTGTACACAGCATGAGCTGGACATCCTTCACTTTTATAGCAGATCTAAAGCTCTGAGCTGTTAAATCTCTTCTTTTTATAAAGCATACAGAAAGAAGAGAAGAGACATGTTAAAAAGAATAATCTCTTTCAACTTGGGAACGTGTATCCAGAAATCTGAAACATGTGGGATCTAGCATTTTATAACAGATAAAAACACATACAGAATTAATTAGCAGAGACCTGCTGAGACATTAGACCAAAAGATTTGACCAACAACTTTAACAAGGGATAAATCGCTCCTACCGGATCAGTCATAGGACTACTGTGAAACACAGAAGTCACAGAACATTTTAATGATGTTTATGGTAGGAATGAATCACACCACACAGGCTCCATTTACAACTAGTCACGATTGTGAGTTTAAAACAAGATAAAATCAAGTTTTGGTGCAAATGAAAGTGATATCTGATGCACCAGATCAACAGACAGCTAACGGCAAGACAGCTACTATAGGCGGCACGTTCGCCTCCCAGTGCTGGGGGTTCAAGTCCCTATTTGGGTGGAGTTCTCCATGTTCTCCTTGTATGAACATGAGTTTGCTTCTACAGTCCAAAAACATGGAGAGCAGGTAAATTGGGTATGTACTAGGGGTGTCACCATTCTCTAAATCCTCGATTCGATTTTATTTTTATTTTAATGTCATGATTCGATTTGATTCTCGATTTTCTTTTTTCTTTTTTTTTACAGCAGAGAGGCCTATGCCAGTTTTAGATTAGTCTTTGGTCAGTAATTGGTTTGATTCATCAAATTTACAATATCTTATTTCAAAAGGTTGGCTTGATATAAGTGATGCAAAGTGATACAAGTGATCTGTAATACACCACATTAGGCACTAATGGTCAAATTTAAATAATTTTATTACGATATATTTGTAATGCCATCTAGTGGCTTTTTTGGTAGCAGCAGTGTGCACTATTAAAACAGCAATGTGCAACATAACAAAATAAATAATAAAAACAGTACAGTCATGTACAAAATAATAGAACAATTAGAGCCTTAAAAAACTGAACTCTATCCTACTATAACAGTTAAACATGAAAAATAAGACTTTAAGACTTTTTTGGTCCCTGAGAATGACAAGTTTTTTCTTTAATAAAGATATATTATTAACTTTATCTGGGAGAAAGATGCTCCTTAAGGTACCAGAACTATTAATATATTTGAGGCTAGACAAAACAACTGTTATTTTTATATTTTCAAGTTTTTCTTTAAGAAGATGAGAATGTCCACATTCTCTGGAGAAAGGGCTGCTCTTTGAGCAGTCACAACATCCGCGGCGTCAGCTACAGTCACTTTGCGTAGCATGCTGCGCCATTTGCGTAGCGCGCATGTGCTTGCGTAGCTTAGAGGGAGGAATCATCAATCCTCTTTTTGACTTGAGGCTCGAGACCATGACATCATTTCGATCGATTTCGATGAAATATCGAAATCGTGACACCCCTAGTATGTATGTGTGTAAATGTACGCCCAAATATGGATCGGCACTCTCTGTTGGGTCACCTCCTCAGTGCTTGTTGCGATCCATGTCTGGGCATAAAGTCATACATATTTTATTATTATTCCACCCCTTATCTTTCCTGACAGTTTTTTTTTCTGTATGCTTGTGTTTTGCTAGTTTCCTTGTTACTACTGGTTGCATGAGGCAGAACCTGCAGCACTTTCATGTTACCAAGTATCACATGTTCAATGTGACAGCCAATGGTACCAAAAAGCTATTTGAAAACCTGAGTGTTACACATTCCATTTAGAAAAGATACATATAGGGCCCTGTTTAAGCAATCTATAGGCGAGGCTTCAACCGCGTAGCTTGATTTAGGGCGTATCAGTGTGTCTTTGGCATCGTGAGGATGCAAAAATATCCCTGGCATGGTTTGAAACATGCAAAAGGAATGTACTAATTCTCCTAAATAATCAAGGGTATGTTTTGGGTGCAGCATGAAACAAACCAATCAGCGCGTCACTTGTGTTTCCCTTCGGTGGATTGTTATTTTAATGGTGCAGCGTTTCTGTGTTTCTCAGCAGAGGAGGGAACAGCAATGTTTTTTTATTTTATTTTGTGTTCTGTTTATCATTGATGTAAAATTTGGGTTGTGCTCTGTAGTGCGTCCTTGTGTGTGTGTGTGTGTGTGTGTGTGTGTGTGTGTAGTGAGCGGCAGTGTATGTGTTGAGCGCACACAGTGCACCTGCATAGCCAAGATAGGTATGGGCGTTTGACTGCTGACTGTTTTCAGGGTTTAAATCAGACAGTGGTGCATCTGTGTTTTTTATTGCCAAGATAGCAATACTTCAGAAATGTATCCGGAACATACCTCACTTCCAGACCATCACATCCACCAGTGTAGATATATCCCTTTAACTCTCGCACTATTTGAACAGCACAGGCACAATGTGTGAAAATAGATAGTTGGCATGGCGTAAGATAGCAATGAGCATCGCAAAATGACAAAAATATCACACACACAAACATATAGCTTCACATATATAAACACAAACTCTCTCCCTCTCTCTCACACACACACACACACACACACACCTTCAGTCGCAGGCGGATGGTGTTGCAGTCCCTCAGTGAGTTGAGCTTGAGCGTCTCTCCCATGTTGTTGCAGTTGGAGCTGTGCTTCTCTAACTCGCAGCAGACACACACGCCGTCACTGTGGAACGTTATCTGTCAAAATAACAGGAAACACACACACACACACACACACACACACACCATCACTGTCAGAGTTATTCGCAAAGGTGACACCAAAACAACTCGCACATCATCCGCTATCCATCACGCCACGCACCTGCAGCAGCACTTTACCTGCGTCTAAAAACGGACCAGCGCTTCCGAGGGTTCAGCACAGGGCCGAGCAAACACAGCACCACCAGCAGCAGCTTCACAACACAGAGCACAGCTCACAGTGTCTCCGCTCGACCCAGATTATATAAAAGCTCAGCCTGAACCCTGAGAGCGCAGGTTAATTGAGCTGAGGAAACTTCTCCATTAATACTGCAGTCAGGACACTACACAGTCTCCCAAGAGAGAGAGAGAGAGAGAGAGAGAGAGAGAGAGAGAGAGACAGACAGACAGAAAGAGAGAGACAGAGAGATGCTGTAAGTCGTCTTTTGCTGAGAGAGAGATATACGCCTTACACTGAGTCAGGAAGAGAGAGACACAGAGAGAGAGAGAGAGAGAGAGAGAGAGAGAGAGAGAGAGAGAGATACACACACTACAAGTGTACACAAGAACAAAACCCTTGCAATGGTACAGGAGACAGTGAGAAAGAGAGAAAGAAAGATAGATATTCTGAGAGTGAAATATAAACAAGGGACAAAGCGCTCTACACTGAGTCAGGGAGGGAGAGAGAAAGAGAGAGAGAGAGAGAAAGAGGGTAAAAAAGATAAAGAATGTGGGAAAATGAGAAAAAATTAAAGACAGCATAACATACAAGACACTTGCACTGAATGAGTGAAAGACAGAGACAGATAGAGTGACATAAAGGTGAAGAGACACTGAGAGAAAGAGGGAATAGAGATGGAGAGAGAAAGAGAGAGGAAAGTTAGAAAGTTAGACTTATGCCAGATACAATAGATAGATAGATAGATAGATAGATAGATAGATAGATAGATAGATAGATAGCTAGATAGATAGATAGATAGATAGATAGATAGATAGATAGATGTGTATGATGTATTGCATGGTGTATACTGTGCGTATGGTGTTTTGTTTAGTGTGTACTCTCTATATGGTGTATTGTATAGTGTGTATGATATACTGTATGGTGTATACTGTGTGTATGGTGTATTGTATGGTGTGTATGATGTATTGTATGGTGTATACTGTGTGTATGGTGTTTTGTATAATGTGTACTGTGTATATGGTGTATTGTATGGTGTGTATGATGTATTGTATGATGTACTGTATGGTATGTACTGTGTGTATTAACTGTATTATGTGTATTATGAGTATTAGCCCTCAGGCTAGGGGCAGCACTGCAGTGAATTGTAAGCATGGTGCCAACTAGCTGTCATTCTTCTGGGCAAAGGATTGGCACAGGCACTCAGCCAGTAAGTGTGTATGTGTGTGTGTGTGTGTGTGTGTGTGTATATATCTATGTGTATGTTCTGTTCTAGTGGGGCAGGATTAAAACGGACCGCAGTCCGCACTCCAGCCCGGTTCAGTGGAGGTGACAGTCCGCCTCTAAGATATCACTGTCACGTTTCCATGACAACAGTGGGGTTTTATGAGGCATGTCTGCGTGCAACTTCCTGCGCAGGGCGACCTGCGTTTAGACCCTCCAGCAGCTTAATGCATCATTCCTCAATGGCTTTTCGCAGAGTTTTCTATTTGTGCGTTTTTATTTTTATCGATTCAGTCAGGAGACTGCAGGAGACGTCAACAACTGTCAGCAATTTACTCAATTTTCCAAAAAAAAGCACATCAACTGAGGTATACCCATCTGAAAGGAAATCCAGGATATTTCATGCTTTATCTGGTCAAATTTCACTTCATAATTAATATACTGTACATCCATTCCTGCATTTCAGGCCTGAAAGGGTTTCAGATTTCTCGGAAACAGACTGAATATAATGTTTGATAAATAATTAATTGTTGGAGTGGATCAAGTGTAAAATGTGTAAAAAGTGTAAAAATGTGACTAGAGTATTGTGCCACATGGTGGTTTTACACCACACAGTATTTTTGTCACTTTTGTCTGAGAAACAATAGAATAAACTATGTTATAAACTTCAGAACATGTCCGAAACCCGCTGTGTTCTCCTCACAGTCTATTATTTCCTTGAAGACATGTCCTCAGGCCTGACACTACATCTTCAAGAAGAATTCAATGTCAGACAGGACATGTCTGGAAAGGGAAAACACTTCCGCCAGTGGGGAATTATATCCGAGGGAAGGTAATTACAGCAATTCCCTACAGTGGAATTATACAATTACAGAATTATTAAAGACCAGACAAAATCTGCTAATGTTTCCCACAAGGCTGCTCCAATGAATTGTGCCCAACAGGTAAAAATAGTTCTATTACAGAAAGCATGCCAGCTTGCGAGGGCAAAAACGCTGGATCAGGAATGAAAGATCCAATCCTGTAATAAATCAAAGCAGAGATAGCGCACACTCATAATCATGACTTGTGTGAGTTAAGTTATGCTATACACAGGGGTTGGACAATGAAACTGAAACACCTGGTTTTAGACCACAGTAATTTATTGTGGTGACGGACAGTTCTGGTGGAAACAGGAGAGTTGAAGTGCACATTGAATTCTGCCTTGATTTGATCAGCCGTGGTTTTATGTTTTTTCGGATACAATCCGGGATTGCACCCGAACATCTCTTTCAGACAGCTTCCTCTTACAGCGTCCACAGTTAATCCTGTTGGATGTGGTTGGTCCTTCTTGGTGGTATGCTGACATTATCCTGAATACCGTGGCTCTTGATACATCACAAAGACTTGCTGTCTTGGCCACAGATGCGCCAGCAAGACGTGCACCAACAATTTGTCCTCTTTTGAATTCTGGTATGTCAGCAATAATGTTGTGTGCATTGCAATATTTTGAGCAGAACTTTGCTCTTACCCTGCTGATTGAACCTTCACACTCTTAATGCTTTTACTGGTGCAATGTGCAATTAATGAAGATTGGCCACCAGGCTGCTCCAATTTAGCCATGAAACCTCCCACACTAAAATGACAGGTGTTTCAGTTTCATTGTCCAACCCCTGTATTTTTCTATGTTTGTAAATGTAATTTTCTCAAAGTATCATAAGACAAATAGTATAAAAAATGAATAAGTATATTAACTATTGATTTACATATTTACTGCACATACAATTCCTACCCATTACATGTCAATGTAATTTTTTTTTTTGTGTCAGAACTGAACATAAACATGATCAATTAATTTGTAATTTGTGCGGTACAGGTCAGAACAGTCTTAATTTCCAAGTACTATTTTTTTTTACGTTAAATGTTTAGTACGAGGGGTGCTGAGTCACTATGATCGGGAGATCGCTGATTCGAATCCCGGTCATGCAGCTTGCCATCAGCTGCCAGAGCCACGAGAGAGCACAATTGGCTTTGCTTTCTCTGGTAGGGTAGATGGAACTCTTTGCCCTCATCACTTCTAGGGTGATGTCGATTAGCACAGGGCGTCTGTGAGCTGATGTATTGGAACCGAGTCATTGCGCTTTCCTCCAAGGGCGCTGTGATGCTACTCTGCAATGCTTCATCAGCAGCAGTTCGAAAAGAGGCGGTGGCTGACTGTGATTGCGTCGGAGGAGGCATGTGCTGGTATTTACCCCACCAGTGATGGGGGATATACAGCTGATTGGGTGGGACAGCATTTATAAGATCTGACAGGTGGATCAGCCACCAATCAGATGATATATTTCTTTCCAGCAAAACATTTACCATACTGACATACTGACTTTGCAGCAATTGTCCGTAATCTGTATTAATAATGTTACCTGCATATTTGCTAATGCCCTTGATTTCACACAAAACAATAAATAAGCAGGTGTCCCAATACTTTTGTCCATATAGTATAAGTTATTTTGCCACGGTAGAGAAAGAAAGAAAGTTCTATTCCGCAGAGAGAACACACACAGCCGCGTACAGAATAATCCATAAGTATAGATGACTGAAACCTGGATCTCAGTGGCAGGCCTCAGGTCTGCTTTGTCAAACAAACTTTCATGCTGTGCAATACACTATTCCCATTCTGAACTCTGGGCAGGAGTGGAAACGACTTCAGCAGAAGTATGAAAAATATTGCCTGTGCGCTCCCAGTCCTCAGACAGAGAGCACTTCAGGCTTTTATTTGTGCAAAAATGAAAATCCCTGTATGATTAATGTGCACAAGGAAAGGGACCGCATGGGATAATTAATAATCATAAGAAATGCGAGAAAAGCGCCCGCTGATAAACACCAGCAATTCACTTTAAATTCAACAGATTTGGTGCAGAGGGGACAGGTTTAACGATCTTTGAAACTGCGGTAGAAAATAACTTTTTATTTCAGGCTCTGAAGTGAGTTTGCCAATTTGATTAGTATTTCCTTTTAATCACCTCAGCACTGATATGGGTTAGGGTGTAAGATAAATCATATTTGTATCATTTATGAGTTATTAGTTTTCTTAAGAGAAACAGATTGTAAGAAATGTGATAACATTATAAATAACAACAAGGCTGGTGGAGTAGAGTGAGTTCAAAAGAGACAGAGAGAGGTAGAGTGATGTTGAAAGAGGCAGAGCGAGGTTAAGTGTGGCACACTGAGGCTGAATAAAGCAGAGTGAGGTACAGTGAGGCAGAAGGTGGTAGAGTGTGGTAGAGCTAGATGGATTGAGATCAGGAGGGGCAGAGAGAGTTAGAGTGAATAAGAGAGAGGTAGAGTGAGCTACAGGGGTTTAGAGTGAAATTAAATGTGGCAAAGAGAGGTAGAGTGAGGCAGAGTAAGGTAAAGTGAGGTTGAGTGAATCAGAGCAAGGTAGAGGGAGGTAGAGTGTGGTAGAGCTCGATAGAGTGAGATCAAGAGAGGCAGAGTAAGTCAGAGTGAGGTAGAGTGAGGTACAGGGAGGCAGAATAGAGTTGAAAGAGGCAGACAGTGGTAGAGTGAGGTTGAGTTTGGCAGAGTGAGGTTGAATGAAGCATAGCGAGGTAAAGTGAGGTACAGGAAGAGTGAAGTTGAAAGAAGCATAGAGTGGTTGAATGAAGCAGAACGAGGTAGAGAGAAATACAGTGAGAGGCAAAGAGAGATATAGTGAGGCAGAGTGAGGAAGGCTGAGCAAGGTAGAGGAAGGTAGAGTGTGGTAGAGCTAGGAAAAGTGAGATCAAGTGAGTTGAAAGAAACAGAGCAAGAAAAAGTGAGGTACAGGGAGGTAGAGTGACATTGAAAGAGGCATAGAGAGGTTGGGTGAGGCAGAGTGTGGTTGAATGAAGCAGAGTGAGGTAGAATCAGATACAGTGAGGTACAGTAAAGTCAAAAGAGGCAACGAGAGGAAGAGTGAGGTAGAGTAAAGCTGATTGAGGCAGAGAGAGGTAGAGTGAGATTGAGTGAAGCAGAGCGAGTTTGAATGAAGCAGAGTGAGGTAAGTGAGGTACACTCTAAGAAATATAAGTACAGATTTGTACTTAAAAGAGTACAAAGCTTGTCGCTGGGGCTGTACCTTATATTGAGGTTCAAAAAAGTACCTTTCAGTGAAAGTCCTTTTTTGTACCCATGGTTTTTGTGCCAGTAAAGATTATAAAGATTATAAACATTGTCATCAACTAAAAATGGCTCAAAAACTTGATGATACAAAATTGTCTGGCTTTCAAATAAAAAATGTGCAATTTAAATATATACTGTTCATTAGTACAGTGATACAGAATACTGAATGTACCCTTTGTCTGGTTAAATGGTACAAATCTGTACTTATTGCTGTTAGAAATGACTTTGTACTTCAGAGGGAACAAATCTGACCCTGTAAAGACCAATATTGTACCTTTGAGGGTACAATTATAAAGAATGTACCTTCGAGTACAAAAAAGTACTCATATCGTACCTCTGTTTTTTAGAGTGTAGAGTGAAGTTGAAAGAGGCATTGAAAGGTAGAGTAAAGTTGTGTGAGGCAGAGGGGGGTAGAGTGAGGTAGGGTGAAGTCAAAGGAGGCAAAGAGAGGTATAGTGAGGCAGAGTGAGGTTGAGAGAGGCAGAACAAAGTAGAGGGAGGTTGAGTGAAGTGCAGCAATGTAGAGCAAGGTAGAATAAAGCACAGCGAGGTCGGGCAGAGTAAGGTAGAGGGAGGCAAAGCGAGGTAGAGTGAGGTCGAGAGTGACAGAGTGAAGTAAAGTGAGGTTGAGAGAGGCGAGGTACAGTGAGGTAGAGTGAGGTTTAAATGCACAAATTGAGTACAGCCAAGCCAAGATCTTGAATTAATTTAGGATCATTATTTATCCTGCTTCACATCCAGCAGTGTTATCACAAATCTCATTTTGAATCCATATTGTGCATCCTTCATAGTGGCCATAGAGTCATAAGGACATGTGAACTGGAAAAGAAAGGCATTGTGGGAAACTCTGTCCAGCCTGCCGGTCCCAATCAGGCCTGCTCTGGCCCGGCGCTGATGCTGATAAACGGCGGACAAAAGCGGATCACACAGAAACACTGGCTGGAGGCTCGCGGCGCGTCTGCGGCAATAATAATCCCTTTCATGGACGTGTATTGAGCAGACACAATGGACAGTGTACGGATGCAGCGTGCCATTCAGCGGCAGCGCCCTCCAGCATCAGAATAAACTGGTACACTCTAATCTGAGCTATTGTGCTTTTGTATGCTGGCAGGAATAGGCAGCAATGGCGGAGCACTTTGGGTGGCATTTTCAATTCTCCCAAGTATTCCCGGTAGAGGAGTGAGATTTATGAGACGAGCAGCCCTTCACTGCTTAATTCATCAACTTTTATTTTGCTTTAGACTCATTAAGCAGGTTAATTACCGCTGGATTAGAGAGTACTCCTTAAGTGTGAGTCTAAGGTAAAATCTAATCGATCATAGAATCATAGGCATACAGAGTAAAAGAAGCAGTTACGGACTCTGTTGTATTATAGTGCTGTGTTGGATTACCGTATTTTATGGACTATAAGGTACATCGCATTATAGGTTGTACTCAATCTATCAATGAATGTCTATTTTCTGATCTATTTTCATACACAAGGTACTCTGGATTATAAGGCACATTTTAAGCGTCATGTTTCCCTTCTAATGGGGAAGCTGTGAGAAGCGCCTACGTAAACAAAACTGTAACACTTTAAAAAAAACATTTTCTTTTTAAAGTCAAACGAGGGCTGGATGTTAATCTACACAGATTTCTCTCCTGAAAACTGATTATTTTGGTGAGTAGAGCAGCAGTGCTATCCACGGTTAGTAATGCTTAGCGCTAGTAAATGTAATGTTGCCCGACAGTGCTAGACTGAGGAACCCTGAGTGAGCCAGGGCACTATTAACTAGTGATTGGTCCCTGCGTAGCTTGTTTTAACATAAAAAACACGCAGACTACAGTCTGATATACTTACCTCGCGAAAGAGCTAGCGCTTAGCAGGGTTAGCAGATAATGCATATACAGCTTTAGCCTCAGTGCTGAAGAAAAACTTCAGTGAAACTCCTGTATAGTGGCTGCTCCTTACAACCTGACTGGTAGAATTCAGACATGAGGCACATTGTCGGTTTTTGGAAAAATTGATAGATTTTAAGTGTGCTTTATAGTGTGGAAAATACGGTAAATACTTAATAACATATACAATTTATGTATGTAAATACTGTAAAATACAGTACATGCTTTGGTCACATTCTTATGTTTCCCCATCAAGGTTATTGGTACATTTTCACAGTAGTTGAGGAAGTATTGTAGACAGAAGTAGTGGAATTCCTACCTTATTTACTACTATTGTCCATCTAAAGCTCTTATGCATATATATATATATATATATATATATATATATATATATATATATATATATATATATATATATGCACTGCACTAAAGGTTAGCTCTGACACAGCCTTCCTAACTAAAAAATGAATAAAAAGAAGTCTCTGTCCCCCATATAAGTAAAATATGTTGCACTTTCCTTGTCCTGTATTTTGCGATTCCAACTTTTTGTACTACAGAAAGGTTTTTGTTGAATTAACGTACTGCATAAACATTTATTACCGTATTTTTTCGCACTATAAGGCACACTTAAAATCCTTTAATTTTCCCAAAAATCATTAGACTATATTGAACTGTCGCCTGCGCGTTTACCATGATAAAACAAGCTACGTCGGACAAATCGCTAGCTAATATTGCCCTGGCTCTCTGGAACCCTCTGCCATTCCTCAGTGTAGCTCTGTTGGGCAGCATTAGCTGTTAACTGCTTGCGCTTAGCGGCTAATGCTAATGCTCCAGCCTTAGTGCTGGAGAAATTTGGGAATCTAAGCTTAACTGTAAATAAACGGAAGCGCTTTACTCACCCAAATAAACAGTTTTCAGGAGAGAAATCTTTCTAGATTAACATCCAGCGCTCGTTTGACTTTCTAAAAGAAAGTATTTTTCTTATTACAGTTTTATTTACTTAGCCTAGCTTTACTTAACTTAGTTAGCCAACCCCCCACCACGACCACCACCCAGCGGCGAGACCTGCTGAATTAGAAGTTCCTTATAGTGTCTCTTAAAATGCGCCTTTTAATCCAGTGCGCCTTAGGTATAAAAATAGACCAGAAAATAGATGGTCATTGTTAGTGCACCTTATTATACGGTGCACCTTATAGTGCGAAAAATATGATATTTCTTTATTTCATATATATTTTTTTAGCCAATGAAAGCACATGAAACACTTACTAGTACTAAACTACATTATACTTACACATATATGTACTTGTTCTAGTTTGCATCTAGGTAACTATTAGAGGTGCATGTCAGGAACAAAAAATGTGATGCGCAACTGTTGGATATCCCGATATCGATGTGAAACATGATAAATAATTTGTAACGAAGGATTAGATAGATATTTGGGCACTTATCTTGGCTGCACTCATTTTCCCCAGGCTAGAAGAATTAGTAGTTTGGTGTGTGCGTTCATTGTGGACCTCTACCTTGCTCTACATCCAGTCCCATATCAAGTCACATGGTCACAGTCTGCAGTGTAGAGCTCTGCAGAGCAGAGCTCCCTTTGTTGGTGCACGTGGGTAGTGCTGTTTGAATTTGCTGGTATTCAAGGCTTCATCAGAGTTCATTCAATATGATTGTCATAAAAAATCATATTGCAACAATACTGAACATACAGTTGATCATACATCTGTGTGCAACTGATATTACAATGAACTTCATTCTCTAATCTCTCTAAAGCAACACCTTTATACACTTTTGGGGCATTTTAATCAAATGCATGTCCACTGAGTGTATGTCTAAGTCCACACACTACATGCTAATCAGCT
Organism: Astyanax mexicanus; assembly: GCF_023375975.1. NCBI lineage: Eukaryota > Metazoa > Chordata > Actinopteri > Characiformes > Acestrorhamphidae > Astyanax > Astyanax mexicanus. Next base: position 13,138,175 of record NC_064430.1, on the reverse strand, counting down.
TCTAACACACTGGACACACACCTCTCACACCTGTCCACTGCTCTACCCAACAAATGGCTGAAGGACCTTTCCCCAGATGGAGCACGATTAGGTTTTTTCTTAGTAATTAAACAATGCAGACTCAGGCTGATGGTCAGACGAGCAGACGGTGAGAGAGAGAGAGAGAGAGAGAGAGACTAGGAACAAAAACAGGTCACTCTATTTCAATTTCTTTAATAAAACAAAATAGTGTGTTATCGCAAATGATTAATTTTGAAACTTTAATATGTAATATTTTTTTTTTATAAAAATGCATATTTGTGGCCCCAGTTTAGTGATGTTTAAGTGATATGAACACAGTAATGCTAATGTTTTGTTCAGAAGGTAGATTACTTTTTTAAATTTACATTGAAATATGGATTAAATCTCATAACTAATTCTCACTCCCTTACCGCTCCCTCCTCTTCACATTCCTGTGCTTCTCTCTCTCTCTCTCTCTCTCTATCTCTTTCTTGCTTTTTATTTTTTACTATTTTTTACTCTTTAATTTACTCTTTACAAACAAACACACACATGCTGTACTGAATAATAAATGAACCACCCATTCCTAGATCACAGATTACATTACATTTAAGCACTCATACACGAGAAAGAGTGCTATAACATGTAATATTTGCACTGCTGTTCTGCGGTCGTAGAAACGAGGCCAAAGACCAAAATATAACACATTATAGCACGAACCTCGAGTGTATTATTGCAATTACACCACAGTTCCATTATCGCTGTTTATTGAAAGATTTTAAAAGAGTTAAGGAGGATGAGGAAATACAATCTCTTTGGTTATAAACACTCTGTGAGGTAAAATAGTTGCATTGCTGCTCTGTTTGTAGCTGCACTGTTTGGTTTGTAAGCGCTGCATCGTTGTTAGGTTACCTGTATGTGGTGGAGTAAGACATGGAGAGCTTCGGTTACAGTGCATTACTGGCTGATAACGGCACTCATAGAACGCCTTTCAGCCAATCACACTGCAGGGTAATATTTAATATAAGTATAATTTATAAGTGGCTAAAAGTACTGTAATTATAGCATGCTTTGTCAAGGCAGCCTTGTAGGGGTTTTTGATATTGACGTATAACATCTTATAAACACAGCTGACAATGCATTATGATCACAGCTCGTAATGCATAATAAACGTGTCTATAATGTGTTATACATTTAAAAAAAAAAGTGTGGCCATGATTATAAAGCTTTATTAATGCATTATTATTATTATTATTATTATTATTATTATTATTATTATTATTATTATTATTATTATTATTATTATTATTATTATTATTATTATTATTGTGTTATGAGTATGTTTATAGATAGTCTAATAGATATATCATTTATAGAAAGTGTTCTCAAATTTTATCTTGAATCAAATTTGAATCCGATTTGAAACCACATACAAGTTTGGCTGGAATACAACTAGAAAAAAAACTTATTTTTAATAATTTAAAAAATATCCCTAATTTTAGGTAAAGTTTGTGTTATGTGTATGTTTATAAAATCTAAAATACCATTCAAAGAAGGTGTTATCTCAGATGTTAATCAGATCTTGAATCAAATTAGAATCCAATTTGAAACCAGATACAAGTGTGGCTGGAATACAACTAGAAAAAAATCTTATTTTATGTTCATACTATAGAAAACTGGATGTTTTAAAAAAACAAGATCAACAAAATTTGAGTAAGCTGTCTAAACAGAGCTGCTGTCATTCATAAGCGTTTTTTTTATAGTTTAAAAAATATCCCTGATTTAAGGAAAAGTTTCAGGTAAAGTTTGTGTTATGAGTATGTTTATAGAGACAGACATACCAATCATAGAAGGTGTTAACTCAGATTTTAATCAGATCTTGAATCAAATTAGAATCTGATTTGAAACCACATACAAGTGTGGCTGGAATACAACTAGAAAAAATAAATATTTTCTGTTCACACTGTGGACAACTGAATTTAAAAAAAAAAAGATCAACAAAGATTTGAATGAGCTGTCTAAACAGAGCTTTCATTTTTTATTTTTTTCATGATTTAAAAAATCCCTGGTTTAAGGTAAAGTTTCAGTTTCAGGAATTTAGGATGGATTGCGAGTATGATCTCAGAGTTTGTAAAGATGGATGGTCTGATGTCTGAATATGTTTTTTCATTTTTAAAGCCTTGGCCTTGTAGCGCTGCTGCTACTGCTGCTGCTTCTTGCTTTTGCCTCTGCTTTTCTAAACTTCAGATTTATTTTAGAGATTTTTAAGCTAAAAAACATCAATGGAGTCATTCTCCTGGGGCACCCTCTCCACAAATATGACCGGCAGACCAACAGAGCAGCATGAGGCGGAGGATGAGCTTTTAAATGAGGATGAAATCAGATTGTGGAGAAAGGTGTAGTCAGGTCAGCCTATTTTAAGATGGCTGTTCTTCCCCTGAGGTGATTTTGCATGATTTTGAGGGGGGGGGGGGTTAGGCTGGTGTGAGGGGGAGAACACTCACTGGTTGACAGTCCTCCAGGGAGTTGACCAGCTGGGCGTTCTGACAGGACAGGATGGCACCGGCCAGGTTCAACATGACGCAGACCGCCGACAGCAACATGAAGAAGGTGATCTGTGAGAGAGAGAGAGAGAGAGAGAGAGAGAGAGAGAGAAAGAGAGATACTGTCTGTCAGTAACATGACCTTTTGAGGCTAAATCAGGACTTTGAACAAAAACAACAGGACACACCACCTAACTCCTAATTAACTCTACATCTGTTACAGCAGAACACGTCTCACATTCTGACCTGTCGCAACCGAGGTATCTGGGGACTGAATAGAAAATCCTTTAAGGGTTTTTTTACACATTTTTTTTCACAGGTTTTCTTTTTCCAGACTCTGGTCCATTTACTGGTTACCTTTAAGTGTTCAGGACTTTTTTTTTACAGAGTGCTTAAATGCAGTTTATGAACCCCTAGTGCAGTCCAGAGTTAAGACTCCTGTATGGCGTCACATCAATGTCAAAAGTCAGGGGCGCAAAAATAATTAACCAGCGTGTTTTAACATTTTGCGTGTATAAATTAACTTCTTGTGAGCACAAATATGAAGCTCACGAGCAAGAAAAAAAGGGAATTGTGTGCACACTGAACAGAATATCGCTGTAGAGCTTCATTTTTCTCCTCTCAGGTATTTACATTCCTCTTGAATTCACAGTTCTCTTCGCACCCCTTGCAAATTACCTGCGGCTTTTGTTTTTGCTTGAACAAGACTTTTGCGCTCAGGTTTAGAAAGATACTTTCAATGTTTTTTCTTGCCATAATATGGATTAGAACATTATTCAAATAGAGCTATTCACTGTTTTCACCAACTCTACCTCTTAACAACTTTACAACTGATGCTCTCAAACACATTAAAAGGAGCAAAAAATGCAGGTAATGAACTCTTGACAAGTTCAGCACGGCTGTTAACTGAAGGCATGAATTCCAGGTGACTCTACCTCATAAAACTGACTGAGAAATTTCAGCCAAGATGTGCAAAGCTGTCTCTATCTAGGTAAGAGGTGCTTCTGAATTTAAAATATATTCTGGTTTGTTTTCTTCTTCATAGTTTGAGTGATTGTAGTATTAATCTACAATGCAGAAAATTTTAAATAGTGAAAAAAACACTGAATTTTATGTAAATTTAATCTACTATAGGAAAGACTCTTTGTGACAAGCCAAACATAGTAACCAATCATCACGTTTATGATTCATTTAGCTGTTAGCATGAGTGACAACACTCAATAACAACACTTTACCTTATTGCAGCAGGGGTGACCCAAGAGGGTCCAAGGTCAGACCTTTTGGACATGTGGCCAATAATTACAGGAATCAATAATCAATAAAGGAAACAATGTAGTTTCCCTGTTCAGCCTGAGAGCCTGAGAGCATTAACCAAACACACAGCACTTAATGCAGAACTCAACCAAACACAGAGGGATACGGGACGGAGCCTTCCGGGCCTTTTTGTCTCATTTCTCCTGACAAACTAGCTCTCGCATTGTTCCCGAGTACTCCAGAGTCCCATACGCACCATGTGACTTATGGTTAGCTGGAAAAACCAATCTCTCCCTAATTCCCCGCCCCGCATCCCATCCGCCCGGGCTGATAGATCTCGAGGGCGGCCGTTTCTTCTGCTCTCTCTGTCTCTCTCTCTCGTTCGCTGGCGCACGTCGCGACTGCTAGTTCCTCCCCGTGTTCTCACTATTCCAAAAAAAATCCTCTTTATTTCATAGCTGACAGTGCTGGGATATCAATCGCTCCAGAAGAAATACAGAGAGCATTTGGGCTCCTTTAAATCACACTTGCTGTGTAATAGAATGGGCTTAAAACTGTCACGGCCGCCCCCCCTCTGCTCAATTACTGGTCAGCCCCACTGAGCTGTACATCAGCAGTGGCCTTCAGCTACTCCGCAGTGATTTACTACTGCAGTACTGCCGTACCTGCGATATTAACCATATCAGACCAGAGAGAAAGAGAGAGAGAAAGAGAGAAAAAGAAAGTATTGAGGCAAAAAAGCAAGAAATAGTAGGATTCCCATGCAAATAGAAGCCCCCCTTAAGGTTAAATTAAGCAAATTAGGTGAGGAGCTGCTTCATCATCAGCCCCCTCACCATTAGTACAGAATCAGTTCCTGAATTACTCCACTTCCTGTTTAAAATCTCAAAGCTACGTTCTTTACCTCAACCAAAATCTTCACAAAGAACACAAAGGAACAGCGTTTTTCAAAAGATCCACAAAAATGAGCAACCCTTTTCCACTAAGGGCAGCATGCTAATTCACAGCTAAGGGTGCTTTCATACCTCATATAAGGTGCACTATCAATGAACGTCTATTTTCTGGTCTATTTTCATAAACAAGGTGCACTGGATTATAAGGCGCATTATGCAAGCAACACTAGTAAGGAACAGGGGTGTCGGCATGTTTTCCTTCTAATTCAGCAGGTCTCGCCGCTGGGTGGTGGTAAGGGTAGGTTAACTAGGTAAATTAAAGCTAAGCTAATTAAACAAAACTGTAATTCTTAAAAAAAGAATTTATTTCAAAGTCAAACAAGTGCTGGATGTTAATCTACACAGATTTCTCTCCTGAAAACCATTTATTTGAATGAGTAAAGCGCTTTTGTTTATTTACAGTAAGCTTAGATTCCCAAATTTCTGGAGGATTAGCATTAGCCACCTAATATTAGCTAGCGGTTCGTCCTAACTAGCTTGTTTTAACACAGTGAACACGCAGGCAACAGTCGGATATGCTTCTTAGAACCTGACTGGTAGAATTTATACATAAATCACACTGGATTATAAGCTGCACTGATGATTTTTGGGAAAAATTAAAGGATTTTAAGCGCGCCTTATAGTGCGAATACATTGTGTGTATTTTTGTACTCCCTAATACCGATATCTACTTAGAATTAAGCAATCTTTGTCTACTAATTTGGTGTTTTGTGCTGAATGTCCTGAATTGAAAATGTATCATTTGGACTTGAGTAATAAAGTTGTCTGTTCATTAATGCAGCAATGTGCACTAGGTATGGGATGTTGGTATTGGGGCATTTGGGGCACATTAGCCTGTGCCTGATACCAATACAAGTGGTATTCATCCATCCCTAGTTCCTCTCAGCCCTAGCACAAAACTACGAGCGGTAGCATTAAGGGTAAAGGTATGGAGGAGGTGCAGTTAACAGATAAAGAAGATTAGTCTGGGTGCTTTCAGATGGGCAGTAAATTGGAAGATGGAGAGGCTGATTTGAAAACGCAGCGCCGGCTCCTCAGGGTCTTCACCGCTCCTCAGCGCAGACAGGAACAGGAAGCAGCATCATGCTTCACTTCCTCTGCACTAGATAATGCTGAAAAATATTGAGATTGGCAGAGCTGCTGAATCTCAGCCCAATTCAGGCTCTCTCCTGGGCTTAACGGCTGTATTATGTGGTGAGGACATAGATAAGGTTATCTTCTGATGAATCTCCCACAAAGGTCTTATTTATACAAAGGTTTTGCTTTCCAGGTGTTTTGTCGAATTCTGCAACAGCTTTTTTTCCTACTAGGGCTGCAACTAATGATTATTTTGGTGGTCTACTAATCTGACGATTATTTTTTCGATTAATCAAATAGTCGACGATTATTTCTGCCATGTTCTTCATCTCGAAAAACAATAGAAACAGCTGGACATGAGATTTAAAAGGCATTTCAATGTCTGGATGTTGTTTAAACATGAAAAGTACTGATATTTATTGAGTAAATATGTAATCTGTTGTGTTTGAGCACTTTTGGAGACACAGACTAAGTTGAGTGTAAACTGTGTGAGTGAGCCATTTGCCCATCTCCCATCATGCTTTTGTCCCCAGCACTCTGTGTAATGCATTACTGTTACAAATTAACGATTAGTCGACAATGAAATTTGTATTCAACAAATTTAAATAATCAACATTGTCGATTGTATCGAATAATCGGAACAGCCCTACTCCCTACCATAATTTGACTACCCTTTGTGTGCATGTGCATTACACAGCAGAATCAGCATAACACATTACTCTAAGATTTCTTTTTATTTCTGTTTAGAAAGTAGCGTTAATCTACAGTTACAGTAGATACGGGAACACATGTGTTAAACAGAGCAGAACATGTTTAATACTTTAGATTCTTTTAAGTAGCACATTTATCTTTGAGGACAGATCTGCACACTCTTGGTATTTTAATCTCAGTGTCTTCATGAGGGAGAATAGTTGGAATAGTTTTCTCAGCGCCTTGAAGGAAGGAGTTCCTGGAGGTGCTGAACAATAGTTGCTGCATCCCTAATAAACATCTCAGTTGATCAGGTTTAGATCAGGGGATTAATGTGGAGGACAAACACTTATTTTTAATGTTTACTATGTAATTCTATTTGTATCCCTTAATTGTTTTCATGTCTTTAATATTAACCTACGATGTAGAAAATAAATTAAATAAATAAAAACTATATATATTAAATGAGGGCTTGGACAATAAAACTGAAACACCTGTTATTTTAGTGTGGGAGGTTCCATGGCTAATTTGGAACCTTTTGGAACCTCTTCAATAATTGCACATTGCACCAGTAAGAGCAGAGTGTGAAGGTTTAATTAGCACGGTAAGAGCACAGTTCTGCTCTAAATATTGCAATGCACACAACATTATGGGGACATACCAGAGTTCAAAAGAGGACAAATTGTTGGTGCACGTCTTGCTGGCGCATCTGTGACCAAGACAGCAAGTCTTTGTGATGTATCAAGAGCCATGGTATCCAGGATAATGTCAGCATACCACCAAGAAGGACGAACAACATCCAACAGGATTAACTGTGGACGCTGTAAGAGGAAGCTGTCTGAAAGGGATGTTCGGGTGCTAAACCGGATTGTATCCAAAAAACATAAAACCATGGCTGATCAAATCACGGCAGAATTCAATGTGCACCTCAACTCTTCTGTTTCCACCAGAACTGTCCGTCACCACTATAAATTATTGTGGTCTAAAACCTGACAAGGCTGATCTAATCTAAAAATCTATTTTGTTATGTAGCTTTAAGAGGAATCAAACTCTTCAGGTCTTCAGATCTTAAACTCTTGTCACCACCACTGTGCACAATTCTGACTCTGTAGGTGTTCTGAACAGCATATTTTACATCAAACGACTCTGAATGATTTTGTTTACAACACTAATCATTTAATTATGCAGAAATTTAAGCGTGCCTTTAAACAGCATGCGATTCGGTGATAATTAGGCCATAAATGGTGGGATGCCACTTGTTACAGCTCTCCCCCTGACAATCTGTTCCTTGGGATGTTTTTCCTAGTATGGGTGTGCTTTCACACTAGTGAGAAAGTCTCAAATCGGGAGCTGCTGCAGTCACCAAGGGCACGTCTTCATCACTTTCTGCGGGGAACATATCAGAGTGCAGCTGATGCCCAACTTGCAGTGAAGGCAGTAATGACTCTGATTGTGCACGGAGAAAAATGAAGGGACGCCGCTGTACTGGAGCAGCCTCGGATGAAGCAAACCTTAATGGCCCACTCCCCGTGTTCCCCTTTTATTGCAAGCTGAGCGTAGAAAATCAAATACGCTGCTAATTTATTCTTCCTGCAGCAGACAGAAGGAAAAACGTCTTTTTCAGCAGCCCCCGTTTGTAGTTTGTCAGTGTAAAATTAAAAGAGAGATTCAGAGCTTCTGTCAAGCGTGGGAATTCAAGGTTTATTCTGTATATTAGCAGGCAAACTATAAAAAAAATATAAAAAATCTTCAAACAATAAGATTAAGGTTAAGGTTAAGGTATTATGGTATAAGTTTGGGTTTAGGATGAGGTGTAAGAAAAGTTATTTAGTAGATTTATGTTAAGGTGTAGGTTAAGTTAAGTCTTAGATTGAGATCAAGGCTGCACAATATTGGAAACATTTTACATTGCAAATGTAAATGTTCTTTTTTCGACAATATATATCACAATATTAAACCATGCACTCAAAACCCAAGGAAACAACAGTAATCGGCCCTTTAATCAGGCATTCAAATTACTTTTTAAAAGGTAAATTAAAGCGTTTTTCCGGGATTAAAAGCATGAATTCAGTTGTAACTGGAAATATCTGCGCAAAACTGTGCTGGTCTGAGATGCACAGCTTTCTAAACGTGCGTTTACAAGCCCCCTCGTGCTTCTTAGGCAGCAACAGCCTGTCACTTGCACAGACACAGAGACAGCGCTGTGTATCTACTTCTTGTGTCAAGAATCAAAAAATTGCAACACAACGTGTTTGATTTAATTGCCTTAAGTGACATCGCACGTCCTGCGGTGTGACAATGCTTAAATGATATACCGTTCAGCCCTAATTGAGATGTAGGTTAGGTTTTGGTTGAGGTGTAGATTAAATTCAGGTTTATGTTCTGGTGTAAATTAAGTTATGGTTCAGTTTAAGGTATAGGATAAGTTTTGGGTTCAGGATAAGGTGTTAGAAAAGTTTAGATTCACATTGAGATGTAGGTTGAGGTCAGTGTTGGGAAGTAACGGATTACATGTAACGGCGTTACGTAATCAGATTACAAATTATAAGTAACTGTAATCCATTACAGTTACTGCTTCAGTAAGTGGTAATCAGATTACAAATTATAAGTAACTGTAATCCGTTACAGTTACTGCTTCAGTAAGTGGTAATCAGATTACAGTTACTCTGCTAAAATTAAAGGATTACATTGCGGTACTTTCCTATTTTTGCTCTTCCAACACTGACAAAACGCAAATAACATTTTGCGGTGAAATCGCTCTGATATGAAAGGGAACTGTCTGCCCCTCGTCCCATCTCGCTGCACACACACACACACACACACACACACACACACACACACACACACACACACACAGGGAGGAGGGGCAGACAGCGGCTCCGCACACACAACGAGACGAAATTAACTGACATTTTGGTCAACGAATAAAAACAAGACGAAAATGTTTGGCAGGGACGAAATCCAATCAGAACTGATTTAGTTCTGTGAAAGGTAGTGACCAGTTAGGAAGAGATCCAATCACTGCTACTTTAGCGAAGGTGGAGTGGGGTACTCATCCAATCAGTACCCGCCTCTCCTGCAGTAGCGCCGCGCGCTCAGTTACAAACCCGGGAATTAAACTGTCGTTACGGAGCTCGACTGGAAGTTAACTCGACAGTGTTCAGCAAGGAGAGAGAGAGAGGGGCGATATATTTCTCCTTTGACGTCGCAAAAAACAAGATAACGTGTAAACCGTGTGGAGCGACTCCATCTCCGGTAAAACACCACTAATCTTTCAGCTTCTGCAGACCAGAGTCACACAGATCTCCATGCAGAGATCCGCGTTTTAATGCTGATGTTATTTCATGAGCTGATGTGTTTAACTCGGCAGTGCACTAAAACACAGAACTGATACAGAACCCTAACTCATTAAGATCAGATCATCTGCTTAGTCTCACACTGGGAAAGATATAGCTAGTGTTAAAGCAGGAACAGCTCAGAAAGGAACTCAATAATATATCCAAAATAAAACAATAAAATAAAACGAATCTATGAACCCAAAAGTCTGTGTAGAGTTCCTTACAGCACTTTCTCATAAGTTTCTCACTTTAACTCATGAAGTCTCTCAGTACATCCTGAGAGCATCTCTACAGGACAGTGTGTGAATGTGTGTTTTTGATCTCATTTATAGACTGTAGCTCCAGTAGATGTGCTGGGTTACTGCTGGAGATTAAACTAGATCATTTAAAAGTTGTTTTTGCATCTACAGCTCTGTTTAAACTATAATTTAACTATTCAGTTGTTTTATGACCTGATTTCTAGAGCAAAATTTTAAATGTAAAATATATATAGTCACACACCTATAATAATAATAATAATATACATTAAATCATATATAAATATATTTCACATTCAAACATTAACAATATTACTCAAGTGGTTATTAAACGTTTCATTTCGTATAAGTGTATAGTTAATAATTCAAGGGAACTGATGAAAAAGCATTTACATTTACACCCTTTACATTTTAGTCAACTAAATTTACTGTAATTTTAGTCGACTATATTCTTATGACATTAAGTCGACTAAAACTAAGTTGACTAAATTACTAAATTGTGACTAAAACTAAATACTATTTTCGTCACAAGACTATGACTAAGACTAAATCAAAATTTGTTGTCAAAATTAACACTGGTGGCAAACCTGCAAGTAGATAGCTTACAGTTGTTGTTACATTGTTTGGTTTTAAATTGTTTTATTATCAATTTATAGAAGTGTTTCATAAAATTGTTTGATGAAATGGTTTCATAAGTATTTTTATAGAGTGATTGAAAAGGCTGTTTTATTTGTTTATCTATTTGTTAACTGGAAAGAAAAATAAAAGAATAATATGCAATATGTGGTTGCTACATTCATTCAGGCAATAGAAAAAAACGACAATATTGTAAGTAATCCAAAGTAATCAGATTACTTTACTCACTTGAAGTAATGTAACTGATTACGTTACAAATTACATTTTGAGTGATGTAATCAGTAATCTGTAAGGGATTACATTTTAAAAGTAACCTTCCCAACACTGGTTGAGGTGTAGATAAATTTAGGTTCAGGTTCCTGTGTAATTTAAGTATAGCTATAGGTTGAGGGACATATTAAGCTTTTAAGGTTTAGGGTGCAGTGTGGGTTAAGTTTAAGTTAGGTTATGATGTAGGGAAAGCTTCAGTTTAGGATGAGGTGTAGGATAAGTTTAGGCTTAGGATGAGGTGTGGGTTAAATTAAGGTTTAGGTTAAGATGCAGGATACATTTGGTTTTAGCATGAGGTGTAATATATAAGTTTATGCTTAGGTTAAGGTGTGAGAAAAAAATGTAATGGAATTTTGAATCGTTTCTTTCATTTTTTTTATTACCACTGAGAATCATGGGGGCACTCGAGCCAATAGAGCCAATACTTTGGTTTGTTGCAAACCAAAGTATTTAATAGTCTCAAAGACAAATCCCAATTACACTGCTGTCTTTTTATTTACTTTTTTTATACTCACATTATTGAGTAAATTATTCTTATTCAACTTCGTCCACCATTGCCGTATTTGTTTTTCTCAAAATCGATGGGATTGTAAAGGATGGAAGGATGTGGGTAGTGTTGCATACAATGTTCGTAGGTAAAGGCAGGGTAAATTATGCAGCTAATACAGCAAAGGAACAGTCCCTAGGGGCTCCAACAAGGGCACTGTGAAAACAAATACAAATATAAAGAGCTATTTTTGACACAGCAGGCAGACAAAAAAGAAATTGATTGTGCAATTGAACTTATTATATCAACACAAACCCGAACAGAACAGAAAACCTATACATCCACTTAACCGCACTCCGAGATCGTCCACATCAGATCACAGTTATTCGAGAGCCCGTCCATTTCTAGGTGTCTGCGTCTGTGGATCAGCCTGGAGACGTAATGAAATAATAATATACTGTATTATCATCATTACGAGATTATGATCCTGTAACCGAAGCCCGGACAAAGCAAGGCGAGACGATGCCTCGTTGCATAATGTGACATAAATCAGGATGATAGATGTGTTTGTTTGTTGCATTAGCCAGGCCTGACAGAGTGAAATGTCCTTTTGGAGCATTGACTCCAGCGGGCCCCAGCCCTGGCAGACTAATTACCCAGCCTGGCTCCATGCTGCTGCTTCCTAATTACCATGTGGGATTCCATATCACTGTTTAACAGCTCCTCATTAATTACTGCCCCAGCGCCGCCCATGTCCACGGCAGACAGAGAGACGACGCCTGGCACTCGTCACTCACGGCCCTGCCAGCCGTCGCCGTTTCACACACACGTCAGTAAGCCTAGGCGCTGGCAGTTTGGGCACTGGCGTGCCACGTGATGCTCTGTGAGGGTGAGTTAAGAGTTAAGATCATTAACTCCTTAACTCTTAACTTAAAAGTTTCTGTATCATATGTTTCACACTACACTTAAAATTATTTTATTTTTCCAAAACTCAATCAATATATGAATTTTACCAGTCAGATTGTAAGGAACAGTATCGGCCTGTAGCCTGCTGCTAACCTCTGCTAGCACTGCTGGAGTAGTATTAGCATGAATGACCCGCTAACTGCTCTAGCTCTTTTGCCATTTAGAGATGAGTATTATCGGGCTGTAGCCTGCTCCTAACTCTGGCTAGCACTGCTAGAGTAGTATTAGCATCACCTGCTAACTGCAAAAAATGCTAGCTCTTTTGACGTTTTATAGATGAGTATTATCGGCTTGTAGCCTGCTCCTAACCTCAGCTAGCACTGCTGGAGCAGCATTAGCATCACCTGCTAACCATGCAAAGTGCTACCTCTTTTGCCGTTCAGAAGTGAGTATTATTGGACTGTAGCTTGCTGTTAACCCTGGCTAGCACTGCTGAAGCAGTAATAGCATTACCCGCTAAGCACGTTAGTTCTTTTGCCATTCAGAGGTAAGTGTTATCGAGCTTTAGCCTGCTGCTTATCCTGGCTAGCACTGCTGGAGCAGCATTATCATTACCCGCTAACCGCATTTACCATGTTAAAACAAGCCTTACAGTGGTGCAGTGAGTGTGGTAATGATTGTGACCGGCAGCATCTGGTTGGAATTGTTTTTGTGAACAGACACTAGTGACTCTGTCAGAAATCACACACACATTGAATACAGGATGCTCCACACACATATCCCACGGGTCACGGGACAAAAGTCATGGGACACGTTACTATTTCCTGTCCCTTGACATTTGGAATGTCAGTGTATTTATCGTAGCATTCATTTTTATCATTCATTTTTTTTTACACTTTACACATTACACTTTTTTTTACACTAATTAATACTGTCACTACTGTTATTTTACTGGTATTCATGCCATTTTAATTGAATCATGAATCTTAAAAGAGAGAGAGCAAAATAGAAAGAGAGAGAGAGAGAGAGATAGAGAGAGAGAATAATTAGGTGACTGTGCAGAATAGTGGAGCTGCACTGCAGAAGAAGATGACTCTCTGACTCCTTCACGCATGCATAGCGATAAGAAAAGTTCATTTCCGAACACCCCAACTGAGATATTACAATGAACACACACACACACACACTCACACACACACTCACACTAGTATTATCATCTCCGGAGTCAACAGGTGAGACTGGAGAGTGCCCACAGATTACAGAGCTGTGAAGCACTCACTGTCAAATAGACTTCTACTGGCTTTACTTGGCCAAATATACTCAGAAAGCGTATTTTACCGTATTCTAACCAATCAGCTTCTCCCTCATAGCAGCATTACCCGAGAATTAGCTTAGGGTTCCTTCTACAGTCAGGAACAGTAATTTGTGAATTGCGCTTCCACTATAGAACATGCTGTACACATGCATTTCTGGGCAAGCTGGGAGATACAAAACCGTCAATTAAAGTACAAATGAGTACAATGACATGATTTTACAGAGTTACAGGAGTTTTATAGTTCTCAAAAGTGTTATTCTGTCTGTTTCACCAAAGTTCCACAGTGCAGTGAGCAGCATTTCAAGCTTGGACTCTTAGCAATGGCCTCTTTTCGTATATACACCTTGGTATATACAGTATTTCCAGTACAAAGGGAGACCTATGTGTGTTCATATGTTGTTGAAAACTGGGAAATACCATTTGTACCAACTGCAAATTGCACTCAAACTCAATAATTTCAAATTTACAATAATTTCTGAATGATACAAGAAATAGACTTATGCTGTGACATTTTACCTTTTCTGTATTTGTATAAAACTAAACTAAAATGAGATGTAAGGTTATTTTTATTATTTGTACTGTATTTAACTATTAATAACACTAGTTTTATTTACTGTATTTAATCATCTGGTACATACAATTCGTCTCGTGAACGCTTTAATGCATCAAAACTAGCTCTGTTTGGCAAATCTCTCTGTTTTAACATTTAATAGTATGCTTTTTTTTCACATTTTGGCATGCTAACTTGCCAACTAACTGCTAACTCCATAAATTCAAGGTAGGGATGCAACTGGACACTGGACACAGCAACTGCATCATAACTAAGAGACAGCGTTCAGTTCCTGGTCCTGGTCCTGGCAACACAGCAAATGGAAAAAGAAACCGTAATTGGCTGAACTGGTCGGCACCAGCACCAGCATGGAATAGTGCGGAATGACCATAGTAACCAGTTGGCCCAGCTGATAGAGGCCCTGTTCTCAATAGTACAGATCAGCATGATGGAGCATAAGGACGATTTTGAAGATGTTATTTTTTAAGACAAATATTACATAGTGCTTTTTTAAAGAGAACTAAACTGTTAAATTTAAGGTACAGGTAATCACTGAGCTTCGGTGAGGTTGCTAACTGGGCAATTTACCACCACCACAAGCCTAGTAGAGACGGGCATTTTGGACACTAAAGCTTAAATATTCACTGGTCAGCTACAGAGTACGATTTGCCGTCGCTTGAAACTGTGTGTCAATCTGGCAACCCGTGTAAGTTTTTCTTCTAGGGAGGAGTGGGTGGGGCATAAATTCCAGTCTATCCAGTGTTTGGCCATTGGACTCCTGTAAAAAGTTCCTATACTAGCTTGCATTTATCACTGAATGTTCCTTTAAACATCACCTACAGTACATACTGTAGACAGAAGACAGAATGCGCTAAATGTTCCGTCACAGGGGGATTAAACCCTCACTGCTGGTATTAAAGTTGTCATAGTCATTCATCACCATCTTCATGTAAACTTGTGTTTAGGGCTTCTGTTGGTCGGTACGTTTCACCAAAGTGGAAACAGATAGGGCTCTTATCCAGACAGCTCTTATGAGCTCTTATTCGCTCATTATGTGCAGACGCTGTGCGCGCGCACACACACACACACACACTGCTGTTTCCACAGCGACTGGATCAGTCGGTCTAAGACCCATGGTGATCTAACACAGGCTGTAACAGATCTGCTGACAGAGTAAAAACACTCAGCAGCTCTGTACTTCAACAGGTATGAGCTCACAATACCAGTCAAAAGTTTGGACACTCCTTTTCAATCAATGTTTTTTTTCCTATATTGTAAATTAATATTGAAGTCATCCAGACTATGAAGGAACACATAAGGAATCATATAGTAAACTTAAAAGTGTACTTAAAAGAAAGCAAAATACTCTGGGCTGCTGTTAACTTGCAGTTTCTGAGGCTGGTAACTCTGATAAATTTATCCTGTGCAACAGAGGTAACGCTTGGTCTTCCCTTCCTGGGGCGGTCCTGATGAGAGCCAGTTTCATCATAATGTTTTTGATGTTGTCACTAGGCCAGACACATGAAAGACATAAGCAGATACAAATCACAGTCTTTGCTAAAGGGGCTTATGAAAAAAGAGGTAGTAAGGGACAGGCAAGGTCAAAGAATGGTCAGGCAGTCCAGGGTCATACACAGAAAATCGAAGTAGATATAATCAAAAGAGGCCAGTAACTTGACAATCAGTTGAGCAGGCAAGACAAAGGGGAAGTCAAAGACAAAACAATAAAATGCATTTTATAAGAGCTAGAAAACTAGATGCAATACTCGGCTGAGACAGGAAGAAAGTGAGGGGAATTTATACATTGGAAAACAGGTGTGTGCAATCAGCAGCTGGGTGAGTGAGAAGACTGTAGTGCCACGTGATCGGGAGTGTGAGAGTTCTGGTTTTGGGTGCATTATTACGTCACACATTTTGGAATGCTCCTAGAACATTATTTCTGTAACTTTACAAGCTAAACTTTTTTTTTTTAAATTAAAAACAATTCTAAACTTTGGTATAACAAGTGTTATTCTGTCGTCTTCACTAGAGTTATGTGGTGCAGATAGCGTTATGTGCCGAACCCAGGATAACAATGACAGAGTTACTATTATTTCTATTACAGGTAAGTGGCGCTACAGCAAGATTTTACACTGTTTTTAAAGTAAATTTATATATTATGCTGCTTCAAATCAGGCAGAATCAGGAAGCTGTCACCGTTTCTTTGCTGTACAAATAAAATAATCATCAGAATAAGACAGAGAATAAGGATTTCTGAGTGACTAATTATCCCAAGTGTCTGTGATCCGTGTTGTCAATCTAGGTCATTGAATGTGTGCAGGCACAAGCATCCATCTGCCCAAGGGGCCAATCAAAACACAGCGTCTCGCTGACCCCCTGCCTCTGGATGCCCTCTCTGTGACCTTAACCCCCTAGGTGAGAGGGGTGAAGATAAATAAACAATAGTTAGCACAAGTTGTGAAAACAATGGCTCTAATCAGGGTCAACCTGTGAAACAGTGACCTCCTGAGTTCTGGTCACGTCTGGGGGAGGTAGTGATGTGATTCAGGGTGAAATGAGTCAGTGAGTTTTATTCAGAGACTCTGGGTTTGTCACCTTTAGCAGGACCTTGAGCAATTGTTGGACGTATTTAGACGTTTTCCCATTTAAGCTGAATGTGGACCCATTTTGGGCACGGTATGTAATGTCTAGGCAGTTTTGCACATCTACAGAATATTCATATGTTTAAATTTAAAGTATTTTAACTTTCCAAAAAATCTAAAATTGAATGCTTGTGGTTGGAAAAATTGGAATAGTATGGAAAATGCAAAAGAAAGCACACTGTCCCTTTGATTTCCTTTAACTTTTATTTAATTGCAGACAGTAAAACTTCACTATATTCCATATTTTGTCTGCTCATCTTAATTTCATTTGTTAATATTGTCACTGTCCAATGAAAAACACTTATCTCCAAAACAGCAACTTTAAAGGAGAGAGAGAAAAAAATGCTGTAAACTTTCAATAGAAGTCAATGTAAAAAGAGCTTCTATTGGTCCGTTCATCAAGAAATGTTGGCACAGTGTAAGGGACAGTTTGTCTGTTCAAAATATGTAGCAAACTAAAAATTGACACAAATGAAGATAAGTGTTTTTGATTGGACAGCGACGATATGCATCTTCGCCTTAAAAAAAAAACAAAAAAGGTTGGTATGGTAAAAAATAACCACTTTGTAACATCTGCCATCACTTTTAACAAGACTTAAAAATATTTTGGCACAGTCTGATATGGTGGCCCAGAAAGTCATATCACAACAACATTTACAAAGCAAACAAAAAGATGAAACTGCAACTTCATTAAGAAAACACATCGAACAAAAAGATGACAACGCAACTACGTTAAGAAAACACAATATTTCAGAAATGCTGCTAGAGGGCGCTGTTTAGCTTCTGTCGTTGTACCAAAAGCTGTGCTAGAAGCTTGTATGCTATGCTGGCTGAGCGGAGGATAAGAGGTTTGTTCATGGTGTCACATGGTCCCTGTCTGTTCTCATGTTTCTGTGTTTATTTACCTTTTCCGGCCCTGTCTCATGTCTGTGTTATATCCCCACGTGACCTGTGCTCCTCTGTGTCTCCTGTCTCAGTAGTTTTCCACTCACCTGTGTTTATTTGTAGCTCCTGTTTCCCGTGTGTGTCCCCCACTATTTATAGTCCGTGTTCCCTTCTCTCGTGTCCTTGTACGTTTTTACGTCTGTTAGTGGTCCTCGTGTTTTTCTGTTTATGCTCAGTTCTGTTTTCTTTGTTAAGTTTATGTTTATTTTGTGTTTAATTTTGTTAATAAATTTGTGTGTAGTTTGCGTTTGCGTCTGCCTCCTCGTCCTTCCCGCACCCTACCCTGACACATGGGTGTAATTCTGTGGAGGTTTTTTAGTAGCAAATAGCTACTGAAAATAACAAATAGCACCTCTCCAGGCTCAGTCAGCACAGCAAAACAAGCTTCTGGTGCAGCTAAACAGCGCCTCTCTATGTATTTGCTTTCCCGTAATGCAGCTTTTCTAAAAAGGCTGTGTTTTCTTAATGTAGTTGTGTTGTCATCTTTTTTTTTTTGCTTTGTAAATGTTGTTGTGATGGCTTTTTGGGCCACCGTAGTCTGATGAAAAACAACCATGTATTTCAGGTGTTATTTTGTCCCATTCTTCTTGCAAACAGTTCTTAACACCCTATCTGTTCTTCCACAGCCATATCTCTGTAACATGTACAGCATGTGTTTTTCGATTGTGTTGTTAAAAAATTTATAGATGTTTTTGGTAAAGACGTTGCCTTCAAGGTTGCCTTATGTTGCTATACTGCATTTTATGTATTATGCACTACAAACTGAAATTCTTCTCGATTCCATGTGCTGTAGAGAGAGACCTATCCCTTCCAAACGTTCTTTGAAAGGTTTCAATATTTTTCTCATGCATTTGTTTTTCATGTGTCTGCAATCATATAAAAGTCTGAGAAAATGTAAGAAACATAGCATTGTTTTTGCATTATTGTGGTTTTAAAAGAATATCCCTTTGTACTTACTACGGTATAATAACAGCTTTATTATTAGTGCTGTCAATCGATTCAAACATTTAATCTGATTAATCGCACTTGTTCTTCTTAAGACATACGTTTTTATAGTGGATATTTGAATGTACATAAAAGAAGTAATGTAAGAAAGGAAATGTAAAATGCAATTAAGTTTATATTAGTAGTGGTGTCAATTAAAATACTAGTATATATATTTGTATGTTTGAGAGGAGATAAAGCCAACATGGAGCACTGGAATAAAGAATGCATGATAAAATTGGATTGAAGAAACCTTTTTGAATTTTTGTTAAGATCTCAGCTTGGTTGTAAGGATTTCTGAATTAGAACTTCATTTGCTGAGTATAAAAGTGCGTTTTCACACCTGTAGTTGTGAAAGTTTCTATGGTCCGGATCAGTTGATGAGTTAATTTACTTGGAGTGTTTTCTCCCGCTGTTTGGTTTGGTTTCACACAGACATAAACCTAAATGCGTCAAAATGCGCTCCAATAAACCACGCGAGCAAGAAAGTAAATATAGGGAGAAGATTCTGCATTCCAGCACAAATATCTGTGCAGTGTGAAGCTGCTTTAACACAGAATGCTAAAAAAAATATGCCACTGTGCTTTTAAACACAGGGTTTTCAATGGGTGAAACAGGGTTTTCATAGCAGTATATAATCCGGCTAATATATCAGATTAAACTGGGCCTTATTAGCAGTGTAGCTCAATTAAAAAGAAATATATTTGATAGCTGTGTCAAATCAGACCAGATTATGTTCTCACCACAAGCAAACCACTTCAGAAAACAATCTGTGCAATGGACGGGGGTGGGGAAGATTGCATTTACAAATTATTCCAAATTAATTGCGTGCGTTAATGCTTTAACATTGACAGCCCCACTTATTCTATTGACTTTGACAGTAATAAGTGACTTTTCAAAATGTTACTTTGACATAAGCAAAACAAAAAAGGTGTAAAATGTCCAGCTTTGTTAGATAATGCTCTTTACATGCTGAAGTAAGGCTGACTGATTGTGTTATGAAAGAAGAAAAATAAAGTCATTGACAGATCCATTATAGCAGCCCTTTCCTGTCCCTCTGCAACACAAATTAGTATTTAGTCTACAGCACCGCTGCGACAGGCCATCATTTATTTTTCAGTGATCTCAGGAAAGGAGCGATCAGGCTGTTGTTGCAGTCGCTGTCTTGTTTTCCCTTCTGTGTTTGACTTTGTTTGCCAGTCGTGCGATGTTCCTATCCTCCAGACTACTGCAACATAGACAAACACTGATCTACAGCCCTGCCCTGATGATTAAACCTCTATTTATTCTTATATTTAGAGGGATAAACCTTAATTTAATAATATGATTTAATTAATAACTTTAAATTGTAGTATCTTTTATTTTTATTTCCGATTATATTGACATTGTACATTGTACATTGAGCATGTACCAGGGAAGTGTTCAATTTTATGCTCATTAACACAGTGTATGGCTTAGGAACACTCACACCTGTATATGCTGTGAGGTGTTATCTTGTTAGGAGTTGGTAGGGGATGCAAATAGACCAGTATTTCTGTCTAAAAAGTTTTTTTTTATGGGTTTATGGTAAAAGTTACAAATTCCTTTCTTATTACATTTGGTATACCAGTGTTATTAATTTTGAAAATATTTTGTAATAAGGTACAAATATGATTATTTTATTTAAAAATGGGTTGTTTACCATGTACATGTATATGCATACACTAAATAGCCTGCACTTTTAATATGATGGTAGATTTTTTGTTACATAATTTTTTTTTTTGTTACACTACATATTTTGATACATTAATATTTAATACGCACTCAGTGCACTCAAATCTGTTGTTTAAAAATCAGACATATATTTACAGATGTTTTTTTTTTATTGAATTTTTAAAAACTGTTTTAAATAAAACTTTAACATTTAAATTTTGTGTTGCATTAGTTTATTCTTAAATTTAATAAAATATTGTTTTTTAATACTACCAAGAATATCGGCATATATTGCAGTATCGCAAAAATACCCTGAAAAATTGTGATACCATTTTAGAACCATATTGCCCACACCTAGTTGGCATACCACATAAAACCTTTTTCAAAAATTATAAAATTTCTGGAATTTGAGAAAAAATAAAACACTTTATTTATTTTTTAACTAAAGAAATTACTATGAATTATGAGTTAATATTAGGACTATTACTATTATGACTTTCACTACCATATTTTTCAGACTATAAGGTTCACTTAAAATCCTTTAATTTTCCCCAAAATTGGCACTGTGCATTATAATCCGGTGCGGTTTATGAATGAATTCTGCTAGTCAGGTTGTAAGGAGCAGTAAAGCCACTCTGCTGAAGTACACAGTGTTATACAGGAGTTTCAGTAAAGTTTCTCCAGCACCAAGGCTGGAGCAGTATTAGCATTACCCACTAACCATGCTAAGCGCTAGCTATTTCACTGTTCAGAGGTGAGTATTATAAGCCTGTAGCCTGCAGCTAATCCTGGCTAGAACTGCTGGGGCAGCAATAGCATTACACGCTAACCATGCACGCGCTAGCTCTTTCACTGTTCAGAGGCGAGTATATCAGAACGTAGTCTGCGTGTTTACTGAGTTAAAACAAATAAACTGTTTTCAGCAGAGAAACCTGTGTAGACTAATTAATTAATTAAAAATGAGCTATTTATTGATTATCCGGTGCTTATAGTGTGGAAAATATGGTAATATGGAAGTGCTGTAGTTCTGAAAGTGGCAAACTGAACTGTAGGCTTTATGTATGTGTGTATGTGTGTGTATGTGTGTATGGTGGGGTGGGGGGTTGGAGAAATGGCTGTGGAATATATGCAGGATGCATTGCAAATGAAGCTTGAATTAGCATGTGGCTAATTTAAGCCAGTAGCGAGGTAATGAAAACAAAGCAGTTTTCATATCTTGGTAATAATTTGACAGGTTTATCAGGGGACTCTTTATTCCAGGTTCTGCTGTTATTCTGATACTATAATAACCAGTGATGGTATAGTTACTTTGAAAAAGTAATCCGATTACTGATTACTGATTACTCCTTTAAAAAGTAACTTAGTTACTTTATGGATTACTTGATTTTAAAAGTAACTAAGTTACTTTACAAGTTACTTTATTAGTTACTTTCAGCAGCTGCAGACACCACCTCCCGCCGCCTTAACATAAACATTATAACCAGTTTTGCCAAAACTCCCTTTATTGGAAAATGCATTTTTAACAGCAACAATTTATTTCTATTAAGTTGAACTATTTCCTAAATAAATAAGTTTTTTTTTTTATAAAAATAAAAAAATTAACTTAACATAAATATTTTTTTAATAAAAAATAATATATGGTCTTTCTTGAATTTACTAAACATAATTATTTGTTTTTATAAAAAATATATAAAATAAAGAAAGTCTTTCTTGACCTGACATATTTAACACTGTAAAACTGAACATTGAACCTGTTGTTCTCTGCAGGGCAGCAAGGAGTGGTTTTATAAAACAGAACTTCCAATCACGTGTGGTATAAAATCTTTAAATGCTCTCCTCTGCCAATCAAATTTGTGGCAGACCGCTGCCCTGGCTAGTGAATTGGGACGCGGCCGCAAAAAAAAACGCCTTTATAAAGAGAACTGGCGAAAAACGACAACGGGCGGAAACTAAAGACACGCCGAGCGCGAGAGAGAGAGACAGGGGAGAAAGCGAGACGCGTGTGATTGGGGAAGAGCGGAGGGGGAATGGGTAAGGGAGCGGTGTGTGTGTGTGTGTGTGGAGGAGATGAGGTGGAGAGAGAGAGAGAGAGAGTAACGCACAGTGACTTAAATAAGTAACTTTAATCTGATTACTGGATTGGAAATAGTAACGCGTTAGAAAAAAAGGGCCAGATTAGAGTAACGCGTTACTAAGTATTATCACTGATAATAACCCTCGCTAAATTTGAAACAACCCATTTCCTACTGGCCTGAGAGTGTGTAGCATTTGGAACTAAAACACTTTACTTTTGCCTTATTTTAGCTTGTGGTGCTGTGTAGAGATGAGCCCACATGGACTACTGAAAAAGCTAGCTTGGATGAAAAATACAAAATGATTAATGATGAAATTGGCTATTCACTGTTTAAAACCTTGAGTGGTCAAAATAGTATGTATCACATTTCAATGATTAAGCCATATGGAAGTCTTCCCATGTATTCAGTGAAAAATAGGATGTAATACAGGTGTGATTGATATTAAAATGTGAGAAAATAGGAAAAAGGTACCTTGCAAAAGTATGGGAGTATAGGAGATTTGGCTTGTTCACAGTCATCGTTATCAGGAAAGCCATAACACAGTGGATCAACACCAGCAGATGACATGTCTCTCTAAACCATCACTGATTGAGGAAACTTCACACTAGACCTCAAGCAGTTTGGACTGTGTGTCTCTCCACTCTTCCTCCAGACCCTGATCCCTTTGATTTCCAAATGAAATGTAAAATTTACTGATGATCAGTGATGGTTTGGAGAGACATGTCATCTGCTGGTGTTGATCCACTGTGTTTTATTATCAAGTCTAAAGTCAGTGCAGTGTTTTCCCACAAAATCTTACAGCACCCCATGCTTCCCTGTGCTGACAACTTTTATGGAGATGTGGATTTCATTTCATTTTCTGGCAGGACTTGGCACACTGCCAAAAGTACTAATAAGACTTATATAATATTCAAATTTTCTAAAACAGTGATGTATTTTTTTTACTCTGTGATCTTTAATAGATGATTTGAGTTTCACATTTTGAACTGAATTACTGAAATAAAGTAACTTTTCGATGATATGAGTTTTTATATATACAGCTCTGGATATAATAAAAAGACCACTTCAGTTTCTGAATCAGTTTTTCTGATTTTGCTATTTATTATAGATGTATGTTTGAGTAAAACGAAGAGCATTTATTTGCAGAAAATGAGAAATGGCTGAAATAATAAAAAAGATGCAGAGTTTTCAGACATCAAATAATGCAAAAAAAGAGTTCAGAAATCAATATTTGGTGGAATTAACCTGGTTTTAATCACAGTTTTCATGCATCTTGGTATGTTCTCCTCCGCCAGTCTTACACACTGCTTTTGAATAACATTATGCAACTCCTGGTGCAAAAATTCAAGCAGTTCAGCTTAGTTTGATGGCTTGTGATCATCCTTCTTCCTCTTGATTATATTCCAGAGGTTTTCCAATTTGGTAAAATCAAAGAAACTCATCATCATTGATGGCATATGATCCCTGACCTAAGCACTATTTGTTTGTTGTTTTGAAGCCAGAAATAAGAATAACCATTTGAAAAATATAAAAGAATGATTTTCATTGTGCTCAACAGTATCTAGAAGTTAGAAACTTTATACTATGTCTGTTTACTTTAGCAGGATTAGACCACAGCAGTGTAAAAAAGAACAGGCCTCAGGCTGAACTCAGGTGTGTAAAGTATGCGCAGTCACAGTGCGATCAGATTACCCAGCGCTTAGCAGTGATTAACATGGCCGAGGCCGAGCCGAGAGGTCAGCCCGGACCCCCGGGCCCAGCCCATCCAAACAAACCGGCTGGATGTTTTTGTAAAAGCTCACGGGGGAAAAGCGGAGGCGTCCTGGTAATGGCTTTTGCAGGTGAAGGATCCATTAAGAGGAGAAATCTCTTAAAACGTGAAGGCTGGGTATCACTTACACTTCTATTCATTAGCCGTTAGCCACTAACTCCTGGGATAGCTACTATAAACACAGCAGCGTGACCCAGAGCAGCAGCTGTTTTCCTTTCCGAAAGGCAGAGGGAAGAATTACAAATTGCAGTTTTTCTCGGAGGAAATCGCAGTGTTTAAAAGATTGTTACAATCCATTATTCAGCTGTCAGAAGCTCTCTGCGGTTCTGTTTTTAAGCGTCTCTAATGAAAACAGAAGCACTGTTGTCACTGATGCTGGAGTTTTTTTTCGCTAGAACAGACTGTATCGTGCTGGGAAATGCTGAGTTAGTCTTTACATAAATATATATATATATATATATATATATATATATATATATATATATATATATATATATATATATTATGTGTGTATTTCTTATATGTACATACATCAGTTTCTTTGATTTTTCCTATTTATAGGTATATGTTTGAGTAAACTGAACACTGTTGTTTCATTCTATAAACTATGGACAACATTTCTCCCAAATTCCAAATAAAAATATTGTAATTTAAAGCATTTATTTGCAGAAAATGAGAAATGACTGAAATAACAAAAAAGATGCAGAGCTTTCAGACCTCAGCTAATGCAAAGAAAACAAGTTCATATTCATAAAGTTTTAAGAGATCAGAAATCAATATTTGGTGGAATAACCCTGTTTTTTTATCACAGTTTTCATGCATCTTGGCATGTTCTCCTCCACCAGTCTTACACACTGCTTTTGGATAACTTTATTCCACTCCTGGTGCAAAAATTCAAGCAGTTCAGTTTGGTTTGATGGCTTGTGATTATCCATCTTCCTCTTGATTATATTCCAGAGGTTTTCAATTTGGTAAAATCAAAGAAACTCATCATTTTTAAATGGTCTCTTATTTTATTCCAGAGCTGTATATATTTTATACAAACCAGGAGCAGAACTTCTAGGATACAGTGCTTATTATCAATGACAAAAAAAAATTAATCAATATCACCGTGTGGCACAATACTGGCATACTGCTATAGATGGCATGTGGGCCAACACCACAATGGAATTAAAAATAATTTAAATCCAGAACCACAATCCAGAACAAGAGAAGGTTATAGCAGGGGGTGATAGGCTGAAGAGCATTTCAGCAGGCCTGGGTAATTAGACCTCAGGAGCTTGACAGTACAGGGCTCCCAAAAAGAACTCAACGATTAAAACTAACTGGGGTGCACAATATAGCACCCGGGGAGGGGGTCACTAAGTGATTAACCCCTGCTTTTCAACTCTAAATCGGATCGTGACCTCCATCACCTAAAACAAGGAGACTCCTGGCTGAAGAGGTGGTAATGAGTTTGGGCTAGAGCACTATTGCAGCCACATGAAGAAAACACAGAGAGAGAGAGAGAAAGAGGGAGTGAGAGAGAGAAAGAGAGAGAGAGAGAAAGAGAGAGAAAAAGAGAGTGAGACAGAGAGAAAGAGAGAGAGAGAGATGAAGCAACGATGGTGGAGATGTAGATGGAAGGACATAGAAAGAGTGTTAACTAGACTATATTTCCCATGATCCACCTCTCACTAAGAATTCTGTCATCAGCCAATCAAGACTTGTTTCCTAAAGCCATGTCACATGATTTTGTTTTTGAATCTGGCTCACCTGTGACTAATCTCACTGTCTGTAAATAGATCCCTTCAGTTCATCCTTCTCTATCTTTGCTAAGTATTGCCAACCCCAATGTCGCTGCATGCTATTCAAAGTTAACTCTAGTTGTTTGCAACCTTTTTGTTTGGCTGTAATTATTTGATTGTTGTCGCTCTGTTTTTTTTATTTGTTTAACATCTAATAAACATTTATATCTGTGGCTATATACATTCAATGATCAAGCAGTTTAGACACACTCCGCTGAAGTGCAGCGTTATAAAGGTATTTCAGTAAAGTTTCTCCAGCACCAAAGCTGGAGCAGTATTAGCTTTAGCTGCTAACTACTGCGCTAGCTCTTTAGCTGTTCAGAGGTGAGTATATTGGGACTGTAGTCTGTGTGTTTACCGTGTTAAAACATGCTACGAGGGATGAACCAATAGCTGATAGCGCTGTCGGGCAGCATTTACTAGCGCTAAGTGCTGTTAACTGTAGCTAGCGCTGCTGCTAACCACACTAGAATATTGGAAATAATCAGAAGCATTTTACTCAATCAAATAAACAGTTTTCAGGAGATAAATCTGTGTAAATTAAGTTTAACGCTAGTTTAACTTTGAAAGAGATTTTTTTTTAGAATTACAGTTTTGTTTACTTAGCCCTTGTTCCTTACTAGTGTTGCTTATGTATAAAAACAGACCAGAAAATAGATGTTCTTTGATAGTGTGCCTCATAGTCCGTAAAATACAGTACGTAAAATTAACAAAAACACTAATGGTTAAAACCCACAGTTGCTTTGATCTTTGAATTAGATCAGGTTCAGGTTTGCTGATCTGTACTCTCTGATGCAGTTTAAATCAAGTAGAAACACAACAGGCACCAAATATGCCTAAATCATCCAAATACGTTGGTAAGATGTTTCTTCTCAGCAGATCTTTTCTGGTACTTGAGCAAAACCAGTTGTTTTGTTTTGTTTTGAGACCTGTACAGACTCAAGACCTTTACATTGGTTACTTTTAAATAAGTAGCTTTTGTTTTTTAACAATTTTAAAAAGACTTACACAAGTCAGTGTGAATGCAGCGACAACCAGAACTAAAATACAAGAATGTGTTTGTATTCTGCACTGCTTCAGACTGAGAAAAACCAAACTGCAAACATAAACGCACAGTCAGTGCACTCCTAGGGAAGGTAACTGCTCAAGAGGCGTTCTCCCATTAGAAGCAGGCCAGTGGTAATGCAGTCTATCCATCGTCTGTCTCCAGGCTCTGCCCCTGCAGTCCTGCTCGGCTGGAGATAAGTTACCCAGCGCACCGAGTCTGAGGAGCACAGGGAGGAAATGGATGTGGCGAGATGTTCCTCGCTTGCTTGAAGGGAAGTGATTTAACGCATTTCTGACTTTACTGCTGCTACTGAATGCTTCAGTGTACCAGTGCTTTGGGGAGAGGGACACCATGGAGGACATGACACAGCAAAACAAGACTGAAGTAATATGAAACACGTAGACGAGAGAGAGAGAGAGAGAGAGAGAGAGAGAGAGAGAGAACAAGAGAGAGAGAGAGCACTAGTTGCCCCTAAAAATGTTATAGACTGCTGATGCTATTAAAAACGTACAAAAAAAACATATTCTTTTTTACATCATTATTAAACATGTAAAATCATGTTTAAATTAAACATATTGTCTTTTCTTTATTGTGCCTCTAAAATGCATAAATGTCAAAAAACACTTATGTGATTGTCTACTTTATATTGTATTTCATTATATGAGCAGCCCAAGCTAGAATTCTCCCTATAATCTCAGAGTGAATGATGAAAACTATAAACTTGAAACTATAACTATACAACATTATATTCTACAGGATGAATAAAAATGATTCAATTACACTATTAAACCAAACCCTCTTATCTTTAAATGAAATTAAAGTAATTTTATGGCATTTCCACTGCTCCATTCATCATGAAATTTTGACGCAATGTAAATAACAACTGCCAGATTCTAAAGTATCTTTAAGCACATGTTTGAGTGTGTTAACCTGCCCCCTCGTTTCCTTCCCCAGGTGTTCCCTGTTTCCCAGTTATATACATACCCCTTATGCTCCTGTTTTTGGTCGTGCTTTGTGTTTGACCATGTCTTATTACCTTGCTTTAACTTTTGATTGTTGTTAGTTTGTGCCTCAGTTCTAATGTGTTTGTGTAACTGTTTGCTTGTTTTGTTTTGTTTGTTTAGGCATCAAAACTATGAATGAACACATGTGGAGTTTTATGCAAGATAACCTGGTCTCCACAGTCACCGGACCTGAACCCAGTCCAGATGGTTTGGGGTGAGCTGGACCACAGAGTGAAGAAGGCAAAGGGGCAACAAGTGCTAATAAACACCTCTGGGAACTCCTTCCTTCAAGACTGTTGGAAAACCATTTCAGGTGACCACCTCTTGAAGCTCATTGAGAGAATGATGCCAAGAGTGGTCAAAGCAGTAATCAGAGCAAAGGGTGGCTATTTTGAAGAAACTAGAATATAAACATTTGGTTTTAGTTATTTTTTTGTTAAGTACATAAAACTCCACATGTGTTCATTCATAGTTTTGAGGCCTTCAGTGAGAATCTACAATCTAAATAGTCATGAAAATAAAGAAAACGCATTGACAAAAAGAAAGGGGTGTCCAAACCTTTGGCCTGTACTGTATATATAATCCGATTTTTCACATTAGTCATTTGTTGCAGCTTTAATGGTGGTGATGGGCTCTGCTCCTCATTCCAGCCTGCTATTAAGTATCAGTGAATAAATTTGCCTGAGGAAAGGCAATAACATCATGTGCAGTGTGAAGGGCAGAGACGGTGATGGGAAGGACAGATTACACGCACTCTGCTCGGCTCCAAATGAAGGGTTGCCACTGAGCAGCCCCGTTGACGCACAATGGCCTTTAATATTATTTGACATTAGCTTCAAATTTGCTATGGAAGCCTTGAGCATGGATCATCATAGGCATCAGATAAAGCCCATAATTCATATTCTAATTAATAGGGACACAGAGCTGAGCCTCTGGAGGCAGGGCAGCATTCATCAGTCTTATCTCCAACCTGAGCCATGTCCCATGCATCATTCTGCTGCAGCAGCTCTCTCTCTCTCTCTCTTTTCCTCTCTCTCTCTCTCTCTCTTTCTCTCTCTCTCTCTCCTTCTCAGACTCTCCCTAAGGTTCAGAGGCCTGAATACCAGCACGGTCTGGCTGGCAGAGCATCCAGTGCTGGTGGTGGAAAGTCTGCATGATTGAATGAGTCAGCATACACAAGCCCCCTCTCCCCCACCCGCACTGGAGCAGAGTATTTAGCACCAATGTGCTTCTGGAAGTCAGTATGACTCAGTATGACTGACGCTGTCTTGATTCACAGGCATTCAAAAGTTTAGAAACACTAGCTATGTTCACATGCACACATTTTGCATCTTGTCACAACATTAATTAAAATACATAACTAAATGGGACAAAAAAAAGACGTTAAAGTTAACTTTACACCGGCAATTTAAAGTCTGATCAATTGGTGCTGGAAAAAATAAGAGACCACTTAAAAATAATGAGTTTCTCTGATTTTACCAAATTGAAAACCTCTGGAATATAATAAAGAGGAAGATGGATGATCACAAGCCATCAAACCAAGCTGAACTGCTTAAATTTCTGCACCAGGAGTAAAGGCATAAAGTTAATCAAAAGCAGTGTGTAAGACTGGTGGAGGAGAACATTCCAAGATGCATAAAAAAAACCAGGGTTATTCCACTAAATATTGATTTCTGAACTCTTTATATACCTATAAATAGCAAAATCAGAGAAACTGGTTCAGAAACTAGCTATGTATGGACAGGTATGTCTTTAAAACAAGGTGTAGGTCCACATGAGAAAACATTATAACATTAAAACATTATAACATTATTATTATATAGAAACATGTTCTATGGAACATAGAACCCTGAGAACATAAGACAATGAGAACAAAGGACCCAGTGAAAAATATTCTTAGGAAACATAGATCCATTGTAACAAGGAACCCTGAGAACACAATATCCTGAGAACAAAGGATTTTAAAGATATAACAGTAGGTTTTTCAAAGCATAAAGGATTCTAGGAACATTGGCCCTGTAACTTAAGCTCCTTTAGAACATGGAACCCTGCGAGAACATATCCCTGAGATCACATTGTCCTGTCAACACAGGAAACATAGACCTAATCCAAAAGGCTGTGAACCTGAGACCCCGGGAACTATGTTTGTAATCGCCGACTTGCTGTCCAAAATAGAAGCAGAAACTATAAAAAAGTGCCCGAGCCTGTTGCAATTCGCGTCTACAAAACCATTTCTGTGTTTACAATGCTGTGTTTTGTATCATGGCCACGTTCATGAACTCCCCACATAATGCTGACCGGCAACAATGAAAATACTCGAATTTGCTACGAGGGAGGAAAGTCATTTTAAAGCCATTAAAATGCAAATAAATGAATAAATAAAGGAGCTCTAGAATGGAAACTGATTGAGGGGGAACAACAGAACATTTTCGAGTGATCTTGTTGCTGCATTAAAGCAAACTTGGCAAAGTCAGAGCTAATAAAAGAAACATGTATACTACTTTTTTTTTGTGTGGCAAATATAGCTGAGTTAGAGCTGCCTGGGGTTTTATAGCGTGCTGTGCTGCAGCGGGGGACATAAAGTGCCAGAGCGATCAATGGCACGCCACAACTGGCCAGGAATCAGAAAGCTGTACGCCATAGTGTCCTGTGGGCTGCGGCAGCAGCTGGCTACCCGGTGCCGGGATCAGGGGGGGTGAAAGTTTCCATCGCCGGCTCCAGTTCGTTGCTCATACTCACTGACAGCTAATTACTCACTTATACTCACCACAATGCTCTTCTGACACTCGCACTTGCAGAGGCATACCACACATTACCCCCAAACCACCTGCTTCAAAAACGCTTCACTCCACCTCTCAACTGGTAGAAAGTGGTGAAAAACCATATAGCGGGTTTAACACAAATTAATTAAATAATTTAAAAGGTAGATTTAAAGAAGATAAAGTAATATACCAGTAGCTAAATGAACACCCTGGTATTTTTTCACCTACATTAGGCATTTGTAATTCTATAATTATAGACCAGGGGTAGGCAATCTGGCCCGTGAGGTTGTTTAAATTACAATGAACGATAATGAAAAAAACATATAAAATAAAATACAATTCTTCTCTGGTGAGCTTTTGTTTACATGCCTCACCTGTCTCACTATTGCGCTCGGCGGGACTTTAGTTTCCGCCCATTCTCATTTTTCTGCCCGTTCTTGAGCTCCCTATCTCCTTATGAGGGCGTTTTTTCCAGCCTTATTAAAGAACTTATTAAAGTACAGGGTAAAAGGAGGTTAATATAACATGCAGTAAAACAGATACAGAACTATAGTTTGTAAATAAACTATAAAGATGGAAGAAGTGTCCCTATATGCCCAGTGGCGCTGAAATAATAAGTGGATAATAAGTGTAGAAAGAGAGAGGTGGTCATTATGTAATGTTGTGTACACTGAACAGCCATAACATTACAACCACCCAATATATGCCTAAACAGTGAGGGTCCCCATGGTGCCGCCAAAACCTCTCTGACCTATCAAGGAACAGACTCAACAAGACCTCTAAAGGCATCAATGAATCTTGGGTCCCAATAATTCTGCCACTGGTTCGTTGGTTTACAGTTTGTCCTTTCTTAGACCACTTTTGGAAGACCAGGAACACCTCACAACAGCTCCTTTCTTTAAGCAAAGCATCTCATCTAAGCAATCCCATCTACTTCCCTCTCCCCAGTGCTTGCAGTCCTCCAGTGAACAGTATATATGAATGTTTCGTACACTGAGTGGGTTTTCTTCAGGAGAGTTCCACATACTCTCCTGTGGTCAGGTTCTGTTTATCAGATTTTCTAGCATTAGTTTCAGTTGACTCACTCTGGAGTTCCAGTGGGATAATGGAGCTGTCATTCACAGTCATTCTCCTTGGTTCCTGCTATAGAAGTAGGGTGAGTGTTATGTGCGGCAGTGCCTATAGCAGTATGCTGTTAAAGGCAGTGTGAATAGGGGTATCCTTTATCCTTATTTTTAGGAGAAGTGGAGAGAGAGCCCCATTTTATTTTACTTTACACAATTTTATATAGGCTAATTGGACATTTGTAGGACATTTCCTAAAGGCTGCTTTGAAACTATAAAACTATATATATTTTTCCCCCTAGTTTCTTCCAGTTTAGTTTGGCCAATTGTCCCACCATTCAGCTGAATATCCCTAATCACAGATCCTGCCACAATACAAGGAGGGTGACAACTAGCACATGCCTCCTCCGACACACTTTTAGAACTTTTTAGAAGCACAGCGACTTGTGCTGATTGACATCAACCTAGGAGTGATTATTGGTAAGAGCACCATCTACTCACCCAAAGAGAGCAAGACCAATTGTTCTCTCTCAGGACTCCGACAGCTGACGGCAAGCTGCATGACCGGGATTCGAACCAGCGATCTCCCGATCATAGTGCTTTAGACAATCAGTTTATTTATAACAAGCATAAAACCACTGATTTTGCCCCACTTAGGCTTCTGCTTAGCATTTTCCATCAGAATTACTTGCTGGAGCACCTAGTGGGCCAGCCTAGAGGAACTGAATAGGAGCTTTAGTGACGAAAGATAAAACGAAAGTTATAATGGTGTTGCATTTGCATTTGTGCCTTTGTTCAAATTATTATTGTAAATGGAAGCAGTATGAACATATGCTTACAAACAACTGTTATGCCAAGCTCAGACTACATGTCATTTTTTTGTCTCTCATGATGTTCACTGAATCATATGAAGCTGTCATCTTCTTTTGTGTGTTACTCAGGGAACTGACCAATCATTGTCAACATCCTTGATTTGGTTCGTAGGTCATCGTGAAGAAGAAGCAAAGAATCTGACAATCATGGCTATTGGTCAGCACCAGGGAGAACGTTGAGTAGTGCGTAAACGTAGGAGATAAAATAAAAAAAAAAACGAACATGCTTGTCTTTTTAAAGAATGGTCGCACAGCTTCACTATTCTTTGGCTATGTCATACTACCTTGACATTTATCGACTGGGACACTGAAATTTGTATCCGATTTGTAGTCAAATCAGGCTAAATTTGTATAGTGTAATCTGCTTTCTTGCTAATGGAATTAAATCATTCCACCTTAAATAGCTCTGCATTTATGATACACCCTTAAATTGAGCTTCTTCCATTGTGTATGCATAACTCTAAACAGCAGCAAAATTAGCAGCACATCAATCACTTCATTGTTACAACTTTGTTACAGCATTGTTAGCGCAACACCAACCTTGTCCAGAAACATCACTGTGGCATTAGCTGGGTGCTACTGGTCCTGCCCCAACATAAATACTGCACCATCACCATTAGCATCACTAGCACGCCAGCCACCAGCCTCATCCAGTATCGCTATCACGACATTATCACCAGCACCATGTCAGCTGCTGTTCTCTAGCTCTCTTTGGGTTTGGTTGTGTCTAATGCTTTTAAATTTGCTGGGGAGTTTTTTGGAACTAGACTCTTCATCCTTAGCTTAGCCTGACACGCTATGCTTGAGTTTAGCTTCCGTCGACTCCCCCTCGAGTCCACTGGGAGGTGGGAGCTGTCATTCACCGTCCTTCTCAGTTCCTGTTCTGGAACTACGGTGAGTATTATGGATGGCAGTTGGAGCAGCATAGGGAATCTAATGTACCCCGAGGAGCCATAACTTGTTGGCAGTAGTCCTGGATTCTGTCGCTCTAAATGCTGATAAACTTGCAAAAAGGTGTCTAATTTCGAAATGGTGTGTACATCGCCAGAAGACCCGTTTTTTTATAAAGCCAGTACATGGTTATAGATGTGTAACAACCATGTAAAACTACACTTCACTACAGTGTCTGTTAGAAAAGTTCTATTGGATTAACCAGGTGAAAAATATGCTGGTGGGTTTCAACGAATTATGATCAAAGCACTATATTTTGTAAAAAAAAAAAAAAATCAATAAAAAATAATACCCCTGTAGTATCACTTCATGTTTATGTTCATATATTGTATCAAAGCAGTGCACTGACAATCAGCACCTTGGACAGCACCTTGAAGAGTTTAGAGCCTGAAGCTTTAACCACTGCCTTACTACAAATCACTCTTGTGTTCGAGTCCAGGACGAGGTTTAAGTCCTGTCTGAGAAACTTGAAAAAAAACTAGTCCTGTCAACATCAATATTTTGAAGCATGCAAATAATCTGCTAAGTCATCATTTTAACGAGTTTAGCCCCAACTTTCCCTCATAATCGGGCTGCGGAGCAATGGAAATGCATTCAATAGAGTGAATAAATCCATTGAATACTTCTGAAATAATAAGCTGGAAAGCCTGGACTCATAATCCAATGTTAAAATTTATCACTGAACTCACTGGGAGGTAGAGGTAGTGTTATCCACTGCACTGCACCAGTCACACCAAACTCACAATAAGTATCATGCCAGCAAAGTACCCTACCCTCTTCTTTCACAGCCATGCTTTTGTAATGTATGCAGCATGTGGTTTTACATTGTCTTGGTCCCTGGAAAACATGTCTCTACATTAAAGGCACACTAGGTAGGATTTTCTTGATTACTGAACTTTTTAAAGGTTCATTGAGGTGTAATAGGAGGAATAGCGGTCCTTTCGTGTCTGTGCTGGAGCTCAGAATGATTCTTTTGTACTGGAGAAGCTCCGGTGAGTTCAGATAGTACCAGATAAAGACAGATTATAAGTAAATCAGTGGGTATTTCTGTTTTATAAGGAGCTATAAAAGTTTATAAAAGTTTTAAAAGGTTAATAAAACAACCAGAGTGTAAATATGTGATGTATAAGTTGAGTTAACGTGTTTGTTTTAACTGCTAAAGCTGTAGGCTAGCAGGCGGAAGCTAGTAGCGATTAGCATTTGCGATTAGCATTAGCGATCGGGTTAAATGTGTAAATATATCACGTTAAGTGTAAAATATGGCTGTTTTTAAGCTTAGCTTGCAGTAAATTGCCTCAAACTGAAATATACAATGTTATGCTGGTATTGTAGATAAAAAGCGCCAGGAGATGGATGGAGGGACGGAAGGGTTTACGACAGTGCTGTATACATGTATTACACTCCGCAACTGTAGGGGGAGCCCACGAGCACAAAATCTCAATGCTACCTAGTGGAGCTTTAAGGCAGTACAAGGCATCTATCTGTGATCATGATCACATGTGAACCTCACCTGTCACGTACAGGAATGGATGTATATTAACTTATAAAATAAAGATAAGACCCAACAAAACATGAAATGTTTTGAAATCTTGAAATATAAACGTAAAAAAATGGCAATTTTCCATACTCTCCAAACATTTTCTTCTTTTGATTGTATTTCCCCAAGATTAAAGACTGAATAATACTAACCCAAGGGCTCATGGGCTTTTTCTCACACATGTCCATGCCTCCCTGTCTGTCATTCACTCCATTCCTCCCTTCCTCCCTCCCCCTCCTCCAGCAGGGTCAAGCGACAGTCCCTCGCTTTGTGCCTTGTGTCCATTTCAATTGATCACAGTGGAGTGTGTTTCCATGGCACAATTCTGCTCTCTCCTGTCAGGCGCTCCTGAGAGACACGCCGGCCGAGCGAGAGACTGAGCGAGCGAGAGACTGAGCGAGAGAGAATGCACAGCTCCATCATTCTCTACAGTCTCTGGAGTTGCTCTACCTACAGCAGTGAATACAGAGGCCTATTTACTTTACGGAGGGACGGCAGCAATTACTCTCTGTTCCCTGAGGCACATCTGACACAAAGCAAGTCCCAGAGAGTAATGTAAAATATATTAACCATGTATGTTTTGGGTTTTGGGTATGTGATCCCAAACATACAGTAACTGTTACAATACACATGCATAAGCATACATGTTAAAGAGAAAACAAAGAAAAGGTACAAACACTGTTATTAGATTGGTACTTTCAAATATATGACTTTAAGAGTGTTGGGAAGGGTACATATTTTGTGGTATTTATTATATAATATAAAAAATACAATTCACATGGATTCCATACATAGGCAACACTCTAAAACACACAAAGACTGGATGGTTAACCCACATTAGGTGATTGTACGTTCACCATGCCCAGTGCATAGTGTGGGCTAGATTGATATAAAGCCTAAAATATTCAAAACAGCTCTATTTGGTCTGGTTGGGGTGGATTGGTCAGGTGGGAAAACAACCGGACTGAGACCTGCTAGAGGAGGTGGTCTCTGTCCGTGAGGAGGTGGTCTTGTGTTGAGAACGTGATCCGATGCTAAATACCACAGCTATGAACAAACACTGTCTCCACTGCTCCATGCTGTTTATACGCACGGTCTGTGCTGCGTTCACTGCTCCCTGCTGCGCAACTCTGTTAACTACATGTACATCTGCGCTGCATGTCCTATGAAAAACACTGCGTTTTAAAAGCGCAGCAGCAGCAAATTTTCAGCGTTCTGTCATATATGGCAGCCATATATGAGCCAGAATCAAGCAATTATTCATGCTGAAGCTGTGCCAGATCTGACTGATGAATGTGAGAAGACAAAAACGAAAAGCAGAAATAGTTTAAGGGCCAGTTCTAGGTCATTTTCTTGCAATTATTAAAAGTGCTATTAAAACTATATGGCAGCTGTTCAGTCATAAAATCATAACATCACGCAGATATTGGCCATTAAATATGACAGTAGGGCTTTGTTTTGTTTAAAATGTGGAGATATGATGATATGATCATGATATAAGAATTACAGAACATCAATATACAAAACATAAACAATTATGTAGAAATACTGTTAATACTCAAAAGTAAATAATAATCAATCAATCAATCAACCTTTATTTTCACTCATTAGGGGGAGCCCTCATTTTTAATGCAGCTGAGCATTTACAACTTATAGGGACTGAAAAATAAAAATAAATTAATTAAGAATTAAAATGAAGTATTTAATAAGGTTAAACTAAAATAAGGAACCATAGAAACAAAGCAATAATAATAAAATAAAAATAAAATAAATGGTAAAAGCATTAGAAAAACAAACAAACAAAATATAAGATTAATAAGCTATAGAAATAAAATAATACAGAATAAAAGGATAAGTGATCAGGAGAGATGAATAATTAGAATAATAAAAGATAACAAACACAAATAAAAAACAAAAAGGACTAACAAATGAGGTAGCTAAAATTAACACCAAGATTATAAAGAAAATAAATTATAGAAATCAAATTAATAATAAAATATAGAAAAGGATGAAATTAATAAAATAAACAATCGAGTTTCTTACTAATTTTGCTGCCTTATTTATTTTGTGCAGTTTAGATATTTAATTTTACTGTAGCAACTTTTATAAATCATTTC
Organism: Astyanax mexicanus; assembly: GCF_023375975.1. Taxonomy (NCBI): domain Eukaryota; kingdom Metazoa; phylum Chordata; class Actinopteri; order Characiformes; family Acestrorhamphidae; genus Astyanax; species Astyanax mexicanus. Next base: position 13,100,648 of record NC_064430.1, on the reverse strand, counting down.
CCTACTCAGTTTCTTTAAAAAAATGCTCTTGAATTCACTTTATAGTGGGAAATATATGAAATATGAGAAAATGTGGGTCCCAGCACAGCACTAGTTGTAAATAAGATTTTTGTTTAGCAGAATTGTAGCTTAAAAGTGATTTTTGAGCTTTTAATTCCCACCCTGAGGTACACCAATTAAAATCCCAGAACTTCTGCACTTCCAATTACACCAGCGCCTTGAAATGTACAATCCAGCACTTTTCCCGAGCCTGGCGGACTCAATCATGAAAGCGGGCGGTGAATCGCGAAGGAGAGTGGGACATGTTTGCGTTATTATGTTGTGCGTTCCTCTCCGAGGTATAAAAAACAACAGCCTTGAGCCACAACAAATAGCTCCTTTCACACTTCTCTAATTACTGAAAATGACAGACAGCGCCGGAGCCGCTCGGAGAATTCTAATACTCCACACATCCCCAGCCGAAGCAACAGCTCGTCCTTCCTCAGAACCCACAGCCTCTTTTATTGGCCGGGATTGGCAGCATCGGCGGGATGAATGCATGCAGAGGAGAAACAGATGCAAATCTGTGCCTCGATGACTGGCTTTAAGAAAAGGCAGATCAGTCCAGTCATGAAAAGAGAAAAACAAATTTGTGCGTGGGAGCAATTTTTTTTCAAGACATTCAAGGACGTGATCAGAGATTTTCACAAACACAGATCTGTGCCAGAGACTGAGTCTTTCATCCGAGTCTGTTCACACTGTCTTAACATACAACACACACTCTCTGTGTTTGGAAAGCAACAGCTCAGTCGCTTCTAGTGAAATGTATCCAGCTAGTAAACTGATTGATGGATGATTTCTATGGCTGGTCTGCATAACTCCAGATAGTCCAGTTTCTCTTCAGTATGCTGCTGGGGAATATGGCCATAAAATAATATCACGATATTTCAAAAAGGCAATACCTGGATAAAGTACAACGACTCGGTTCAGATACATCAGCTCACAGGTGCCTTGTACTAATCGACATCACCCTAGAAGTGATGTGGGGAAAGAGCACCATCTACCTACCTAGAGAGAACAAGGCAATTGTGCTCTCTCAGGGCTCTGGCAGCTGATGGCAAGCTGCATGACTGGGATTTGAACCAGCAATTTTTCGATCATAGTGGCAGCATTTTTGACCACTGGACCACTCTGTGCCCTGTGGTGGCAGAATTAATGCAGAAAAATACTCTGAAATTTTAGACAACATACAAATACCTACCCTTCATAACTACAGTACATCTTTTCCAGGGATGTCCTTATATTTTTAGCAGGACAATGCAAAACTGGGTCATAATTTCTGCAATAAAATAAAAGTCAAATCATAATCATGCTGCCTTTTTTAAGTTTACATTTTCCATACTGTTCCGACTTTTTTTTTTTATATTTTGGTCGTACAGCTTCTACAAACGTGGTGTATTTTTAGTGTATTTTTCTTTTACAAAGTGAGCCTAATTCACATCTGTGCCAAAATAACAGCAGAACCATTACAAAAAAACACAGGGCAGGAGAGACAGTGGATCTCGTGGATGGTTCTCTAAGAATGCTTTCGCTACATGTGACGGCTCCTTCCTCCCATGAGATACTTCTAGCTGACAAGCAATCATAGAAGGTGTTCACAAGCAATCCCACAAGTACTCCCTCTGTTTCACTAACAGACTAGCGGACTAACACGTACCGACACATACAGAGGAAGACAGTCACCGAGAGAGAGAAAGACAGAGGCAGAGAAAGATAAAAGCAGTGTTAGAAAGGGTCTCTGATGCACAGCCTTTCAGACAAATGTACATTTATTTAACCCCACTCAGGGAAAAGTGCTTAGTTCTTCTTGTGAATTTGGCTTTTTTATTATGTAATACAGTATGATCTGTAAATGGTATGATCGCTGCTAATTCTCAAATGAAAATTTAATTATTGAACAGACTAAAAGACTGAGAGTTTAGAAAGAACGAAAGCACAGGAGAATCTTCCAGACTTCAGACTCTGATAAGCTGTAAAAGCAAGACTATGTGGACTTTTTATGTTAAAATAACAACTTACAAAATTATTGTGATGTTCCTCTGACCTGTAATAGGGAGAAAAACATCACTTAAATTCCTATTCTTTCAGCGACCATTCAGTATTTTTCAGCTTGTCCAGAAATGTATGTGTAAAGCATGTCCTTTAGTGGTGGCTTATGTGTACAGCAACAGTAGTGCGACGCTAGAGGCAATGTCAATTTTATGTTGTGTTGCTTAAATTATTTGCTATTTGATAAACAAGTTTAAACTCATTGAAAGTTTGTGACACTTAGCTTGTCTGCACTAATTTGTCCCCGGTTAGGAAGTAGTTCTGTGTGAGAATTCACTAAGGACCTCGGCCTCACTCTACCTTGAATATACCATCTACTTTGTTCTTCCTCTGTCTATTTCCTCACTCAACCTCACTATACCTCTCTATTTCTCTCGTTCTTAGAGTACCCAGCTTTACCTCACTCTATTCCACTTTTTCTTGAACAGCAGAACCATTACAAAAACACAGGGCAGGAGAGACAGTGGATCTTCACTATGCATTTCACTATTCCTCACTCTACCTTGCTCAACTTCATTCAAACTCACTCTACCTCCCTCTATTTCACTTTTTACTTGCTCTACCTCTTTCTACTTCACTCTATTTTGCTCTTCTTACCTCACTCTACCACACTCTATTTTGTTTTCCTTAGTCTACCTTCCGCTACCTCAATCTACCTCATTCTTTTTTGCTCTTTCTCGCTCTACCTCGCTCTATTACACAATTTTTTTTCTGAGCCTACCTTGCTCTAACTCACTTTAACTCAGCCTATTTCTCTCTTTTTACCTCTAACTCACTCTACCTCACTCTATTTCACTATTCCTCACTCTAGCTTGCTCAACCTCAATCGATTTTACTCTACCTCAGTCTGTTTTGCTCTTCCTCACTCTACCTCCCTCTATTTCACTTTTCCTTCCTCTACCTCACTCTATTTTGCTCTTCTTCACTCTACAATGCTCCATTTCACTATTCCTCGCTCTACCTTGCTCAACTTCATTCAAATTCACTCTACCTCAGTCTCTTCCTCACTCTACCTCACTCTATTTCACTTTTCCTTGCTCTACCTCATTCTACTTCACTATATTTTGCTCTTCTTTGCTCTACCGCACTCTACCACACTCTATTTTTTTTCTTAGCCTACCTTCCGCTACCTCAATCTAACTCAGCCTATTCCTCTCTTTTTCCCTGTAACTCTCTCTACCTCACTCTATTTCACTATTCCTTACTCTAGCTTGCTCAACCTCAATTGATTTAACTGTACCTCAGTCTGTTTTGCTCTTCCTCACTCTACCTCACTCTATTTTACTTTTCCTTTCTCTACCTCATTCTACTTCACTCTATTTTGCTCTTCTTTGCTCTACCTCACTCTTCCACACTCTATTTTGTTTTCCTCAGCCTACCTTGTGCTAACTCACTGTAACTCAGCCTATTTCTCTGTTTCCCTCTAACTCACTCTACCTCACTCTATTTCACTATCCCTCACTCTAGCTTGCTCAACCTCAATCGATTTTACTCTACCTCTGTCTATTTTGCTCTTCCTCCCTCTACCTCCCTCTATTTCACTTTTCCTTGCTCTACCTCACACCACCTCACTCCATTTTGCTCTTCTTCACTCTCCCATGCTCCATTTCACTATTCCTCACGCTACCTATGTCTATATCACTTTTACTTGCTCTACCTCAATCTACTTCACTCTATTTTGCTCTTCTTTGCTCTACCTCACTCTTCCACACTCTATTTTGCTGTTCTTTAGCCTGCCTTGTGCTACCTCACATTACCTCAGTCTGTTTTCCTCTTCCTCGCTCTAACTCACTCTATTTCAGTCTTCCTCACCCTACCTAGCTCTACCTCATCCTAGTTTTCTCGCTTTTTACTCACTCTGTTTCGCTCTACCTCACTCTATTTTGCGCTTCCTTGCTCTACCTTATTCTACCTTACCACTATATTTTGATTTTCTCGCTTTACCTCACTCTATTTCACTCTTCCTCAACCAATCTTGCTCTATTTCCCTCTCTTTCATTCGTCCTTGCTCTCTCACTCTATTTTACTTTTCCTCGCTCTTTCTCGCTTTATCTCACTCTATTTCGCTCTTCTTCGTTCTACCTTACTCTACCTCACTCTAGCTTTTTGATGGCTCTGATAAACAAATAAATAAATAACTCTGATGATATCTAAAGCCCACTATGTGCTAATATGTGCTGATTCAGTCACGCATCTCTGATTCAGAGCCGCTCTGACAGAGACATGAATGACAGTCTTCATTCTCATAAGTCTTTTTTTTTTTTTTTTATAACCATTCATTTTCTGACTCCTTCACCCACTCACTCTCTTACTCATCCACTTAGTCACTCATTCACTGGTATTTTGCCTGGTTTACTGTCACTCTCACTGCTGGCTGGATTTAATGAGTGTCTGAACCGGAGCAAGCTGCAGCGGCGGCTCCTGCTGGAATCAATAGCGCAATCTGCCCCCTGCTTACCTGGGTGCCACCGAGATCAATACAGGCTCGTCTTTATTTAAGACTGGGCTCTGTAACCCCACCCCCCCTTTATCCCTCCATCCTTCATTAGCCTGAGTGAGGGAGCATATGTGTGTGTGTGTGTGTGAGATTGTGTGTGCGCTTGTGTGTGTGCGCACATTTTGCTACCTTTTTGATGACCAGATGTCCTCACACCCATAGTGATAAGTCATAATGTGTCAGTTTGTAAGGACATTATGGTGGTTAGATGTAGACATAATATAAACTAGTTACAGTAATTATCATGTGAATTAAATGTCCTCACAAGAATACCAAAACCAACGTGTGTGCACACTTTCCTAAATTTGTGAGGACCAGTTGTGATTTACAACCATAGTAGTAAATTATAATTTGTCATTTTGTGAAGACATCTTAGTGGCCCTAAAGTTACCGTGTGTATGAAAGGTCCTCAGAAGACTACCAAAATCAATGCATGTGTGTGTGCACGTTTTGCTACATTTGTTACAACCAGTTGTCCTTACAATTACAGTGGTAACAATTACTGTGTACATGATACATGAAAGATCCTCACACGAATACCAAAACCCAGTAATGTGTGTGTGTATGCATGTGTCTTCACATACAACTGGAGTAGTACGTCAGAATTTGTTGATCTGTGAGGACATGCTGGTGGTCCTTACAAGTATACCAAAACAAGTATACCAATGACTTACAACTACAGTAATAAGTCTTTACTTACCATGCTCATGAAAGGTCCTCACAAGTATACCAAAACTAAGTAGTGTGTGTGTGTGTGTGTGTGTGTGCATATGCAGATGTTCTAACGTACAACTACAGTGGTAAGTCATAATTTGTTGGTTTGTGAGGACTTTTTGGTGGTCCACACAATTTGAGGGCGTGTCAGGTCTTTGGTCTGTCTGCCTCGTATGTCTGTGTTATTCTCAGGTCTGTGTTTCTCCCCTGGTGTTTTTCCACTCACCTGTGTCCATTTGTAGCTCCGCCCCTCATTAGTCAGTCCCCAGGTGTTACCTGTTCTCTTTCCCGCCTTGTGTGTGTATTTAAGCGTCTCTGTCATTAGTGTTTTTGTCGGTTCTTGTGCGTTTATACGTCTGTCACGGCTGTGTTAAATCCCGTCTGTTAGTTAGTCTCCTGTTTCTGAGTTTCTGTTTGGTTTATGTTTTGTTTTCTGTTGTATAATAAATGATACTTGCATTAGCGTCTGCTCTCCTCGTCCCGTCCTTCACACACAGCGTTACAGGGCTTTTTTTTTTTTTTTTTTTTTTTTTACAAATTTGTACTAAAATAATTTGAAAATCTAAAAGCATGAAATTATTTAATTATTTAATTTCAATTATTTTTCTTAAGTTAAAGTTGGGGTTAGATATGGGTGTAGTATAGATTATATAGATTTACTATTATGTGAATGGAATGTCCTCGCAAGAATACCAAAACCAATGTGTTTGTGTTAGAGAGAATGACAGAGAGAGAGAGAGAGAGAGAGTGGGTGAGAGAGAGAGTGAGTGGAGGAGAGAGAGAGAGTAAGAGAGAGAGAGAGAGTGGGTGAGTGGAGGAGAGAGAGTAAAAGAGAGAGAAAGAGAGTGCAGGAGAGAGTAAAAGAGAGAGAGAGAGAGATAAAGAGAGAGTGGAGGAGAGAGAGTAAAAGAGAGAGAGATAGAGAGAGAGTGGAGGAGAGAGTAAAAGAGAGAGAGAGAGAGAGAGAGAGTGGAGGAGAGAGTAAAAGAGAGAGAGAGAGAGAGAGAGAGAGTGGAGGAGAGAGTAAAAGAGAGAGAGAGAGAGAGAGAGAGAGTGGAGGAGAGAGGGGGTTTTCAGTTCAGGCTGAATTGGAGTAAGCACATAAACAGATTGCATTGGCCTGGCAGCTCTTCAGCTGAACTGAGAGCAGTTGGAACCGTCAGTGACAGGACTGGACTGGCTAATGAGAGACGGTCAGAAATCATGGGCCAATTCAGTGCTGCTACTCATCATCTGTAAATGCTCAGCTATATAGAGTGGAGAAATGATACTGGGGTTCTGTTACACTGTAACGATTCATTCTTCATACATTTGGTTTTAGCGAAACTGACTCCAAAAACTTATTAAACATAGTTTTTCACATATATTCATTTTGCCACTTTGTTCACCACTAAATAATTAAAAAGCCTAAATGTAAAAGCAATTCTAGAACTACAGTTTTGTAATATTTATTGAGCACTGAACAATTTACCATCTCAGCAGACAATACATATATGACAGCAGTGCTATTCTAATCTTTAATTTACCTCAGCAGTGCTATTTTAATAATGTATTTACTTCAGAAGTGCCATTCTAATAATACAATTGCTTAAATTGTGCAATTTTGACCTAATTTTAGTACATTTATCTCAGAAGTGCTACTGGGTTTGGCACGTTGATATTTTAACAGCACTGCGCTTTTGCACATCTCTGCAGAGGACACTGACCTGAGCGTTCATGCAGGTGAAGGTGAGAAAGCAGCTAATTTAAGGGAACAGCAATGCGATTTTATTCTTTACTCTTTTTATTGTTGGAATAAAAGCTCTATTTATGTGAGTTTATTTGCGAGTGTAACTAGCGGGGCCGTACTCGTGCTGAGCGCTCCTGCATGGCTAAGATAGGACTGGACGGCTGACTGTTGACTGTTGTCAGGGTTTTAATTAGTACGTCTTGCACCCGTATTTCCTGGCACCAAGATAAAAACAAGCCAGAAATTGACCTTACCTGACGGTATTTTAAGGCATAGGACGGTAATAGGCAAGCGTGAAACATCTGGCCTGTGAGGTTGTTTAAACTATAATGAACGATAAAAAAAATAATAATAAAAATGCTTCTCTGGTGAACTTTAGTTTACCCGCGCTTCCTGTCTCTCTGTAGTGCTTTGCATGACTTTAGTTTCTGCCGTTATCGTTTTTCTGCCCGTTAATGCATTTTTCCCAGTTTTAAACCAGTTCGCTAGCCGGGGCACTGGTAGAATAATGGATTGTGAACCTAACGACTTGGGTTTGGTCTCCGCGTGACGAGTGGTGTGTTTATTTATTTATTTATTGTTTCCTTTCTTCCAGGGTTTACCTGCTTTCATTTTTTTTTTGTGGCCCGCCACGTTATAGCTTGAAAACTATCTGGCCCGCGGCCAAACTAATTGCTGACCCATAAAAAATAGACTGTTGGCAGGGTGTAAGATAGCAACAAGCATCGTGTCGCGCCTTGTGTAGGATGTACAATAGTGCCAGATGCCTTTTGGTCTAAACAATGATGATCCTTTGTTTCTAATTTATGCACACACACAAATCAGACATCATCTGAGACATTCTGTAGGAAAATTAGATTTGTGCTATTTCAACCTCATTATGCTTAAATGTTTTTTTTTTTTTAGATTCTTCTAAACGTCTCTGACGTTCTCAGTGACTCGCGCTCTGAGTTTGAGGACGGTCCCTAGCCTCCACTGTCTCAGTGCATTCACTTGGAACGTGCTGGATCTCTGTTCAGCCCCATTAAAGCTCTCTCTCGCCTGCCTGTAGCCCTTAAAGCAGTCTCACTCGCTCAGCCGGAGCTCGGAGCCCAGCTCTCTCTCTCTCACTTTCTTTCTCTCTCTATTTCTGCACGTTAAGCACTCTCTCCGTTATCTCCCCTGGTGACAGAAGAGAAGTGATTTCTTCACTTCACTTTCATGTGCCTTATGGCCTTATGGAGGAAGGAAGAGATGCTTTGTTTTGTCACAGTGAAGAACATTGTAATCCTGGTGATGAAGAAGAAAGAAAGAAGAAAGGAATTTGGAGAAATCTTTCTTTTTTTGGAAATCTATAAAATTGATATTCCCCCCCAAAAACAGACAATTTTCTTTAAATGAAGTCAAAAATAGTAAAATGCAATACTCACTTTTTTTTACATGTTTTTTTTTTTCATTCATGTAATTTTGGGTCTCTGTTGCCATTATAAACATTCCAAATGCAATAAAAAACAATGCATACATCTGTTTTCTGTGAATTAGCTGAAAGTTTTTGGTGTCAAGCTTCTATAAGCCATTTGGATTGCTCCCTTATTGTGACATCACTAAACGAAAACCAGCATAGAACCAGCCTGGCACCACCCACCAGAGCCCCACCCACTAGATCACATAAAGAAACGCTATTTCGGTCTGTTGGTTGAGAACCTTATAGACAATGTACAGCAGGATTAGCCAGCAGACTTCTTCTGAAGGTGGGATCTGTACCTTCTGTCTTTTGTAAGTCAGCAGATGAGGGTAATGTACGTATTTTTTTTAATGTGTTTTTTGGGAGCAGAAGATCTTTGGAACATAGGGTAAAAGAGCATAGGACCTTGCTAACATAGGGCATTGAAAGCATAGGACAGTAAAAGACTAGAAATAGATTTGTGGAGCTCAGGGCCAAGCTCTCTCACTCTCTTTCTCTCTCACTCTCTTTCTCTCTTTCTGTACATTAAGCTCTCTCTCCGTTATCTCCCCTGATGGCAGAGGAGAAGTGATTTCTTCACTTCACTTTTTAATATGCCTTATGGAGAAAAGAAGAGATGGTTTGTTTTGTCACAGTGAAGAACATTGTAATCCTGGAGGTGTCGAAAAAAAGAAGAAAGAGAGTTGGGAAAAACCTGCCTACAGTAATTGGAATTAAAGTGGGAATCTTTCGTTTTTCACAAGAAAAAACCTTTAAGGCAAAAATGCCAGCTGTGCTTTCTTCACTGTAATCACGTTTCCGAGCCTTGCGGAGAGATAAGGAATGATGCTGGCTTGTTTTTCTCTGCGCCGTGAAACAGAGGAGGAAAAACCTTGAATGAGTTATTTATCGCAAGGACAATCTAGAGGTTGCATGCGGCTGCTGTTCACAATGCCTTGCTCCATTAGCTTGCAGCTGCATGGTCCCCAAACAGCATCATATGACGAGCACAGATGAGAACACAGTCCTATCAGCTTTTGTCTGCTGTCCCATGTTTCTGTACAGCACGATCCTCAAATAGGGGACAGAACATGTAGATCCACAATTTCTCAGACTGTTAATGAAGGCAATCAGCCATAACATGCTCAGTTTCCAGGGTCAGCTTCCTTTTTGCGCTACAATGCTAATGAGTAGCTACTGAGTAATAGAAGACTTATTGTAGCAACACCAATTAGTGTCATGCAAATCACATGTCAAAATCATCCCACACTTGCCTAAACACGTTTTGTGGTAATTAATTACAAACAGACATATATATTTCTATATGGCGAAACTGTTATATTATATATGCTTATATAAAATGGATTTCCAAAAAAAAAAAAAAAACAGCCAACTTTGTTTAAATGAGGGTCAAAAAAAATTACTTTTGGGTCTTAACTGCCCATATATACACTCAAACACAAGTGCAATAAAAAAGAACAATGCATCATTATGAGTCAGGAATCATATGCTTCTATAAGCCGTTTAAATGGCTTCCTTGTTGTGACATTACTAAAAGGAAATCTGCATAGAACCACCTTTGCACTAGCCACATCCACTAGATTAGATGAAGAAACACAATTTTGTTCTGCTGGTTGAGAACCTCAGACAATACACAGCAGGATTAGAGAGCAGACTTCTTCAGAAGGTGGGATCTGTACCTACTGTCCTTGGCAAGTCAGCAGATGAGGGAGTCTTGTGCTTGTTCATGTTTTGCCATTTAGCACAAGCTAAAACTAACATTTGGTAAACACTCAACGTATTCATGACATGTTCGGCAACAACTTATTTGCATTAAAGTGACAGAGCCTTTAAATGGCTAGTGCTGAAAGGAACTGAAACTGGCAAGAATGAAGCTGGGGAGATCTCTTTATGTGAGAGTGATTTTGTGAAAAGGACTTGTTTTGTATATCCCATAGACATATTCTAACTTGTAAATGGTCTGATATAGGTTCTTTAAAATATTGTATATTGAGTTTATAAACATACTAATGCAAATAAAATGCAGATCATTGAACAGGACTTAGGGAAACGTAGGTCCCTGGAAACATAACTCTCTTTGGACTATGGGTTCTGGGAGTACAAGACCTTTGGAACTTTGGATCCTGGAAATGTAGGAACTATGGGGCAAAAGACCTTGGCAAACAAGGGCCTTGAGGGCATAGGTTTGTGGTAGCAGAGGACATTAGTAACATAGAGCATTGGAAGCATAGGGCATTAAAATATGTAGATTTGTGGAACATAGATTGTAGGAACATAGGGCTATGGAAGCATAGGATCCCAAAAATATATGAGCTTAGCAACAAAGGATCTTGAAACATAAAATCTTAGGGAAACATTAGTTGCAGTATAGGATTTTGGTTGCATACTGTAGGCTTTTGAGAACATAGGGCTGGAAGCAATGGTTCTTGGGAGCCTGTGCTTCCAAAACAAGGAAGCTGGGCATAGTTGGCCCTGGAAGTGTAGAATTCTGGGAAACACTGGATCTCAAGAGCCCAGAAACCTGGAAAAATATGTCTTTGGGAACATAAGGCACACTGAAAAAAATTATGAGTAAATATATATATATTTTTTAAGTAAATTTAATTTCAGATCAATTTAAGTAACTTCAGCTCGGATTTAAGACTTAAAAAATAAGTGAACTGAACTTCAGTCAATCCTTTTTTTTTTAGTAAACTTTACTTAATTTATTTTTGCTGAATCAATCCTTTCTATTAGTAACTTTTATTTAATTTCTGCATACAGTATTATCTAATTACAATTACTTAATTTATACAATATTACTCAAATAAGTTAAGATACATAATACATTATAATTCCTGATATTTTAATATTTGTAGTTAAAACACACATATTACACTGTCTCAACACATGGATGGCATGTAATACATTTTTTTTTAAGTATACTACAAAGAATGTACTACATGCCATCCATGTGTTGAGACAGTGAGACTTAATCTGTTATAAATTGTTAAGATTATGTAAGAATGTGATTGTGTGTTTTAACTAAAAATATTTAAATTTCAGGAATTATAATATATTATGTAACATAAATTATTTGAGTAATATTGAATAAATTAAGTAATTGTAATCAGGTAATGTTGTATGCAAAAATTAAGTAAAGGTTACTAAAAGATTAATAAATAAAGGATTGACTGAAGTTCAGTTCACTTATTTACTCTATGTAACGTTTAAGTCTTGAAACTGAGTTGAAGTTACTTAAATTGATGTAAAATTAAATTTACTAAAAAAAAAAGCAAATGCAGAAGGTTGCAAAACCTTTTTTCAGTAAATTTTACGCATAATTTTTTTCAGTGCAGTGGATCACAGAATCCCAAAAGAACAAAGTCATGGGAATATGCAACTTAGTATATTCAATCTTGGGAATATAAGATCCTGGAAACATAGACATATGTCCCCAGAAAGACACTACACTGGGAACACAAATTTAATCAATTAACTGTGACAGCTTTTTGAGTGTGTGTGTGTGTGTGTGTGTGTGTGTGTGTGTGTGTGATTGTGTGTGTTTCTTCAGCCAGTGTCAGTCACAGTAGGCAGACTGTGACTCTGTATGACAGTAAGGTAATACATCATTTGGCTAACATCAATGGAAACACACAGGACATGACGACCAGAGACTAATTGCGAGGTTTCATCTGCATGAAGTATAAAGCAGAGCGGAGCACAGTGTTCTACTTCAGCAGAGACGGTGAAGAAGAAGAAGAGGAAGAGGATCTGAGGACCGTAAGGGTTTCATTTTGCTCTCTCAACGCTCCAATTAATTTTCAAGGCACTTAAGCCGGTGGCTTGGGAGAAGAGCTGCCTTTTGAGTGTGCATGTGCGTGTGTGTATGTGTGAGTGTGAGTGTGTGTGAATATGCGTGACAGCTGGACATGCACACCTGTAGGCCTTGGTGTCAGAAGCTTGGATGGGTCAAAATTAATATAACTTGCCTTTTGTGTTGCAGCATAGTTGTAACTATTGTATTACTACCATTTTATTGTGTCTGTGTTATTGCAATCTTATTACAATGATAGATAGATAGATAGATAGATAGATAGATAGATAGATAGATAGATAGATAGAGGTAACACTGGATCATTACATGTTATGTCTACAGAAAAAAAATACTAATATTTCATTAATATCTTCCTAAACATGAAAAGATTACAACGTAAACTAGATAGATAGACGTATAGACAGATAGATGGATGAACAGACAGACTGTCACACCCCTGGACTACAGTACCTAGGATGCACCACATACTGACATCACTCCCATTCATGGTCAAATGAAACTGCACACGGCATTACCCGGAAGCCAATCACCTGAATATTGATTTCACCTGTTACACACACTATATATACCAACTCACTAATATTTCATTAATATCTTCATGAACATGAAAAGTCATAGTCCAATCAAAGTTTTTATTCCTCCATTGATGCTGGAAGAATAAAAAAGACAAAAGAAGCTGAAGAAAGAAACCAACGGATAACAATACAGCAAATAATTATGTCAACATTCTATTGGTGGTGATTTTCTACAATGACTAGAAAAGTTCTGTGTTTTTTTAGTGCATTTGCACAGCAGTATCTGCAATGGCAAAGGTATCAGCAAACTTATAGTAGTTGAATTAATGCATTAAAAAAAAAGCTCTTCACAAACATTTGGACATACACAGCTTTAGACGCAGCTTTGTTTTTCCGCCGATTTTCACTTAAAAAAAAAAAACAGAAAAACAGATCAGCATTAGAAATTAAGCTGCCTAAACAAACAGATAAGCAAAGCCCTGTGTGTCTTCCTCTTTCTTTTTCATAAGCGGGCAATTTGGCGAGGACGCCAGAGGGGCCAGATGAAAGCTTGCTCTCAGACGAGTGCGGCTGAGCTGATACACAGCGCGTGGGTGTTTGGGTGATTATACTGGGGAGGCAACGGTTGGGAACAATTGGAAAACTCTGTGTGAGCGATGTAAGGTGGGAGGATGATGGCAGGAGGGAGGGGAGCCGGTGAGAAATACTTAGTACTGTAGTGAGAAAGAGAGTGATGGAGATAGATGGAGGGGTGGTGTGAGGACAGTTGTTCTCTGTGAAGATAATCTCATACTGAAGATATCGGAGCACTTTGTACAGTGGCGTGCAAAAGTATTTATACCCCTTAAAGTTTTCCACATGTTGTGGAAGTGTGATCGCCCCGTATACAGGACTGTGCCCTGGCCCACTTAAAGAGGTGGGCCAAAGCACGGTTTACTTGGACTCGGAACAAGATGATGTCAGTGATGCGACATTCTTGTCAACAAACATGGAAGTGTTGTGCCGAATTCAGCAACCCCGCCAGGAAAAGCACCCCCTCTCGGGAAAACACCCTATGTCTCTATGTATGTAACTGTGAAGACATAACTGTGATGCTTGGAAAGTTATTTAAAGTGAGTTAAAGTTGATTATCTCTACTTTTACCAAGAAGACAGTGCATACGCACTCCCTAGAGAGGGTGCTTTGCACGGTGGGGGTGCTGAATTCGACACAACACTGAGTTGAACCGAGTGGCACAGAGTGACGTACGCGTCCTCAGGCACGGATTGTTTAAACGCAGTGTGAGTGCAGGCCAGTGGGGGAGTGGGGAGGGGGCAGAACTGTGGCCTAGCACAATTCAACCAAACTGTGCTTAGTGTGAGAACAACTTAAAACTTTTGCTGAGCATCTGAAGCAGTTTTAGGGCAGAAGATAAAAATACTTCAATTGACGTTTAGTATATTTAGGAACACAGATTGTGACCAAGACAAATAATATGTGAATCGCAACAAAAAATAAGCCAAATGAAACAAGATGTTCCAGACAGAGAACCTTCAAGAATAGAAGGACGTTGTGGATAGCAATGCTGTTAGGAAGGAAGATAAGTATAATCAGGAACAATAGATTTTTAATGTATTATTTTGACTGATATGGGCTAGATTTTTTTGAAAGACATTGCATGTGTAATGCTGCGACACCGACTGGAGCTGAAGAGCTTAAATAGCATAAATAAAGGGAAAATTGGATAATCCAGAAGACAGTGCAAACATGATCCTGAGAGAGGTATCTCTCGGGATCTTTTCGTAAATACAACAGAGGTCTCTAGTGACAGAAAGTTGGCAACCTTAGTCTATTAATTTAAACTGACAGTAAGAGTAGTTTTCGTTCCAAGTCACTTCAACTTTGTTATAATAGCACTGACAGTTGGCTGTGGAAAATTTCTTTTTTTTTTAGTAGTGAGGAAATTTCACGACTGGACTTCCTATCCTGTATTGCATCCTATAACTGTGCAATACTTTTGGAAATGCAGTGCATGCCCTTTAGTGGTGGTTCAAGGCACAAATTCTTGAATTCTTTAAGACAGTAGGAACAGGTATATTCCAAGATGCTGCACTGACTAACCCCCAAAAGGTATTTGGATGCAGATTTTGAAAATATCATTGGAAATTTTTGTCATCATTATGAAAAACATTAAACACATTGTTTTTCAGCACATTTACAGCACAGTGAAAAAAAAACTTCAGTGTAAACCAAACTATCATGATTCACAGGATGTAAGAATGTTTTTTTCATTTGGTTACACTACACCTCATTAAAACTCAAGGTGGAACTGCATTTTGACACTCAGATGACTCACATCGCACCACCACCAGTCGCTACACTGCGCTGTTTGTCTCATTCAAAATAAACTACTACTTTCTGCTGCCTTGTCACCATTGGTCACACAGTTTTAGTATAGTTTAATATAAAGACAGTGCAAACATGATCCCGAGAGAGGGTGCTTTGCATGGTGGGGGTGCTGAATTTAGCACAACACCAAGTGACACTGAGTGACACAGAGGGATGTAAGCGTGCTTAGGCACAAATTGTTTAAATGCGATGTGAGTGCAGGTCAGCGGGGGAGTAGGGGAGGGGACAGAACCGGGGGCAAAATGGGGCACATTCGTTGGTCGTCATCAACGCCATTTTTCCTCTGCAGCTTCAGTCCAGTTCTGTCTCAGATTAATAAAGAGCAGGTGGCACAAGAACGCTGCTCTGGTTCTAATAAGCTCCATCACTCTGAGCACCTGAGGCCTTCCTTAAACGTGCACTAAAAATCATGAGAGCATACACCATATTTTCACACCCTCAAACACACACACACACCTTCCTCTGATGAGCGAATGTACTCCACTCAGGTTTTCACACGCAAATCATCCGCACGAATAATTAAAAGAGACATACACTCACACATACACTCACACCCACACACCCCCCCGACTAAAATAACCTCTCCTGTCACGTCACAAGCGTTTACCAGGATGCCACGGACATCAGAGGTGTAATCAGATGAGAGGGCTTCATGCCAGTCGGTTCGCTTCAAAATCAGATGGGAAGCAGAGAGAGGATGGAGGGAAAGAGAGAGAAGAAGAGAGAGAGAGAGAGATAAACAAGTGCCAGACTGTGACATGTGTGCCAAACTGGCTGTCATGCTGGAGACGTGATGGATGCTTTGGATCCGTCCAACACCCACCGTCTTCATTCCTTCTCTCACGCACAGCAAAACACACGCCCCCCTGGCACACGCACACTCAAACATGCACCAACTACTACATCATGTGTTCACACAGCACCAGCTTGCCTCAGTCTTCATTACAGGGGCTTTGCTTTTCTCAATCGCTGGCATTTACTTCAGTTTTCAGCTTGTGTAGAATTTTTTTGTGATTTAAGGTGGTATGTGGTACATGAGGTGGAACGAAAAGTTCTGTGTCTTTGGTGTAAATGTGTGCACTAACCCCGTATTGACACTAGAAGGCGACATAGCGACAAGCAGCATTAAATTTCCTTCGAAGATATCCAAGGAACGACGGAGAGACAATGGAGCACCAGCCAACGAATTGAGTTTTTGAGATTTCCTCAACTTGACTATGATATTGACAAAATGACTATGATGCTAACTGTGGATGTGTTTTTTTATGGCACAAAATATTGTATAATATGTTCCTGTTTACTGGAATCGCAAGCAACGCTAACCTAGGACAACGCTAACAAAGCTAAGTGCTAAGTACGACAGAATGAAAGACGACAAACAACTTTAAATTTACTCCACCACCTCACTCTGCATGCTGCCTTTTACTTTCTTCCATGAAGAGTTAACTCTTGGCTTGTCCAGGAATGCATGTGTAAAATACGTACGCTATATTGCCAGAAGTATCCGCTCACTTGCATTTGCATTTGGTGATGTAAGGCTTGGATGGAGCCATGAAGCTCTACCTCTACACTCTACTGTTCTTAAGCTAATCTGGAGACCACATGAAGTTTTGAGGTCTCTATTGACAGAAAGTTGGCGATCACAGTCAAATTTGACAGTTAAATTGACAGTAAGAGTAGTTTTCGTTCCCAGTCACTTCCACTTTGTTATAATATCACTGACAGTTGGCTGTGGAGCGACCCATTTTTTTTTTTACTAATGTTTGTTGAAGCAAGATGCATGTTTAAATCCTAGGTGCTTGGATTTTAACAACTGTGGTCACAAAAGTAGCAATTGGAACTTGAGTTCAGTGATTTGGATGGGTGAGCTAATTCTTTCGGACATACAGTGCATGCCCTAAAGTGTTGGTTCAAGGCACAAATTCTTGAATTCTTTAAAACAGTAGGAACAGGTATATTCCAAGAGCAAAAGTATTTAGATGCAGATTTTGAAAATATCATTGGCAATTTTTGTCATCATTATGAAAAACATTGAACACATTGTTTTTCTAATAAGATTTACTGCATCTTCAGTGTAAACCAAACTATCATGACTCACGGGACGTGAGAATGTTTTTTTCATTTGGTTAGACTACACTTCATTCACACTCATTTGCATTTTGACACTCAGATGTCTCACATCGCACCACCACCAGTCGCTACACTGCGCTGTTTGTCTCATTCAAAATAAACTACTCTCTGCTGCCTTTTCACCATTGGTTAGAGTAAAATAAACATTGATGTTTTATTTTATAAACTACGAAAAACATTTCTCCCAAATTCCAAATAAAAATATTGTCATTCAGAGCATTTATTTGCAGAAACTGAGAAATGGCTCAAATTAGAAAAAAAGATGCAGAGCTTCCAGACCTTAAATAATGCAAAGAAATCAAGTTCATATTCATAAAGTTTTAAGAGTTCACAAATCAATATTTGGTGGAATAACCCTGGTTTTTAATCACAGTTTTCATGCATCTTGGCATGTTCTCCTCCACCAGTCTTACACACTGCTTTTGGATAACTTTATGCCTTTACTCCTGGTGCAAAAATTCAAGTAGTTCAGTTTGGTTTGATGGCTTGTGATCATCCATCTTCCTCTTGATTATATTCCAGAGGTTTTCAATTTGGTAAAATCAAAGTAACTCATCATTTTTAAATGGTCTCTTATTTTTTTCGAGAGCTGTACATTTGTACACTTTCAATTTACAAATATACTGTATTTAACCGGAAAATGTTCCATTTGATAAGAAAATAGTCTAGGACTAGGACAATGTGAGTAAAGGGAACGTAGGTCATGCAGCAAGACAACGACCCTCAGAACACCAGTTGTTAAAGATTACCAAAGAATGGTTAAAGAGGAATAACCTTAATGTTTTGGAAGTCATGACCTTAAGCCAAAACAAACCCACCATAACAACACATAACAAAGCTAAAGCTATTTTAAATGGAGGACTGGACTAAGCTCTTGGCTAAATTAAACCGCTAATATGTCGCCAGGCTTTGCAAAATGCGTGAATCACAGTAGACAATTGTCAATGAACTTGATCCAATGATCAATTTGCGCTAAAAATCTTAATTCAACAGTCACATAAACATCACTAGTTTTTACACATGCTTTGAAATTTCCAGACTATTGACACTGTATTGTAGAGAATTTTATACACAGACACAATCCATCCATCATTCTTGAAAGCATCCTTCTTGGGAAGCTGCTCTGAAATCTGTGCCGTCTGCTCAGGCATGACCATGATCCATACAGTCACGTATACTTTCGCCACGCATAAATACACAGGCATGCATTGTTTTCCTGCTCTCGCGCTCAACGCCTGCCGAGCAAAGCCAATCGCGGCTCGTCCACCCTGGCAGCTCGGACGCAGCCAACAGCTTGCGAGTTGGAAAATAACTTCATCCGCCTCGCTAGGCTGTTCTCCCACTGAAAAACAACACTTGTGCTGACCGCATACTGCCAACAGCGGCTGAGAACCACAACAAATGATAGGTGATTGTGTAGCTGCTGATTTGCAATTGTAACCAGGCGAGATTTAGGAAGAGTGCTGTTTTTCTTTCTGTTTGTTTCCTGAGATAAAATCAGGCTTATGTTTAAGAGGAAACATTTTATCTCTTGTTTTTTTTTTTTTTTTTTTTTTTTTACGCTTTTTAGACAAGTTAGAATAGGTCCAATAGGTCCTTACCAGTTTTAACCCCTTTCAAAATGAGCTGTTTAAGGGCTCTGTGACTTTTATGCAAATAAGATAATACTTGCCACATCATGTACATGCTGAGTGTTTACCTTAAAAATGTTGTTAAACGTTGTTAAAATATTTCAATATATTACAAAACACAAACAAGCTAGTTTATGATTAACTATGAAAGAAGCTGATTTGCAACATTCTCTCAGACAGTAGGTACAGATCCCTCCCTCAGAAGACGTCTGCTGGCTAATCCTGCTCTGTACTGTCTGAGGTTCAGACCAGGGTTGATGGATGAGGGGTAATGCCAGAGTGACCTCACAATAAGTGACCTCACCAAGCGGCTCGTAGAAGCATATCATTCTTGACTCATAACTGATAACTCAACTTTTAGCTGATTCACAGAAATAAAAGCGGATAGATGTATTTTTTTCTCATTTGCAGCATTTATAGCGAAAATACAAAAGTTTTGCTCAAGATATCCCCTTAAAGTTTTTGATTTTGACACACAGGCCTATAGAGGTCCTATCTGATTTACTACAGGCTGAGAAACAGTGTTTAAAAATAATTATATTTAAAATACTATATTTCAACCAAAGAAGCAAATGATGAGACGGCAGCAGTATGAGGGACGTACAAGTCTGTCAATATAAAAAGTATATTTTATTTCACTTATGGACAAAATTTATTGGTACATTCTTTATAAAATTAAGACACCCTCTCATATGTAATCGTGATATACTGCAATAATTTTAGCAAGCTTACAGTCTTAGTCAAAAGTATGGACACAAACTTTCAAATGTTTCAAATCAAATGTTTTTCTTTTTATCTTTTTTTTCTTCTACATTGTAAATGAATACTGAAGTCATCCAGACTATGAAGGAACACATAATGAATCATGTAGTAACTTAAACAAACTTAAACAAAGTACTCATTTAGGTGCTCTTATCTGGGGTGCTGGTAACTAATCCTGTACAACAAAAATGACTCACTTGCACTTCCTTTCCTGTGGTGGTCCTGATGAGGGCCAGTTTCATCATTACGTATTTGATTTGTTTTTTGCGACTGCACTTGAGGATACTTTCAAAGTTTTTCCAGATATACTGACCTTAATTTTTTCATTTCTTAAAGTACTTTCTTAAAGTAAATTATTTTTAAGTAAGTTTTCTTAAATTAGTTGAGTGGTTCTTGCCACAATGTGGATTAGAACATTACTCAAATAGAGCTATTTACTGTATACCTGTAACTGTACATCTTCACAACTTTACAACTGATGCTCTCAAACACATTAGTTCAGCACAGCTGTTAACTAAAAGCCATTTAAAAAAATACTAAGATAAAAAAGCAAAGCAAAGAATCTAAAATATATTCTGTTTTATATATTTTTTCATTCTTTGGATCAATTTAGTATAAATCTACATGGAATCCTCATGGAATCTACATTGAACATATTATCTATCAGAAAAAAAATCAAGATTTTCTTTACATCCTTGACAGATACTATGGAGATGTGGAGAAATTCCTGCAGAAATATTATAATATTAAAAACATTGAACCTATAATATAGGTAAATGTTATATTCACAACACACTGAAACAACTTAAAATTATATATTTATTAGTTGAGGCTTCTGAGGCTTAAATAACTGAAGGGTAATCTAAACAATCCACCAAATCCACTTATTCATGCCTTACTGATAGAAATTTCAATTCTTAAAATCCACAGTTTCTCAAGTTACTTTAAAATGGACACAGAGGTCAGGTCCTTTAAAAAACCTCACCAGCACTCCTCCAGCGCTCTCATCCTCTCCGCCCCAAGCTAGTTCTGGAGGCATGGCAGCTAAAAGAACACATCGGCAGCCTCCCACCGAGATGCTGGCATCAGCAAAGCTAGCGCAGGTCGCTAATTACCTCCCTTTACTAGCAATTAGCTGATTATAATGGACACACCGTTTTTTTTCTGACACTCTTCCGGAGAGGAGGAGGAGGAGAAGGACAGCGCAGAGCAGCGCAGCAAACACACAGAGATTAAAGTCAGGCCTGGGGTCAGCGGTGGTCTTTCCCAGCCTTTTGTAGAGCGCAGGCAGGATGCCACGTCTCTGTCTCTTCCCATTCCGAACACAACAGTGAAACCCGGCTCGCTAAATAATGCAGCGCACCCATGCCAGCTCCAATCCCCTTAACAGATGCGTAGAGGTTGTGGCCACAGCAGGCGTGCGAAGACACAAACGCTACATACAGATAGAAATGAAGGATTTAACCCTTACATGTCTATCATGAGTCATCAGTTTCATTATACATCATTACACATTGCGTAATTATTAATATATGTGTATATATATTACATAATCCTCTAAATAAGCTCATATTAAGTACATATCGTCACTGTCCAATAAAAAAAAAAGAGTATCTCCAAAACAGCAAGTTTACAGGAGAGAGATAAAAGCTTTGTAACTTTCAATGAAGGTCAATGAAAAAAAAAGTTTATTAGTGCATCATTTTGGAGAATTTCTATCGGTCCATCCATCAAGAAATGAAAAAAATTTGACACAGTTTAAGAGACAATTTGTGTATCCAAATTCAAAAGTAGTAAACAGCAAAATAGATAAAAATGGAGATACTTGTTTTTCATTGGACAGTGACACTATGCATATTCTAAAGCAAATAGAAGTACGTGAAAAGCAAAAAAAAAGAAAGTGAAACAATATATAAAGTCCATTTTATTAAAGATTATATAATTAAATTAGATTAAATAAATATATAAGAACAGATAAAATAGAAGACTCTGTTTTTTTCTTGAAGAATAATTCAATACAAAACAATGTATTGTTTTGTGTTATAACCATGTTATTACAATTGTTTAACTGTATAATTTCATTACAAAGTTATTACTAAAGTTATATTACTGGTAAATTTCAATGCTATAAGATTAGTTTTATTATAATTGCGTTATTAATATGCTATTTCTACTGTGTTACTACAATGTAATTAGTATTATTTTATGTTATTGCAATTATGTTGCTATAATGTTATTACAATTGTGTTATAACAATGTTATTACTATAGTAATATGTTTTTTTCATTGAAAAATGCTAAGTTGAAGCTAACAGAAAACTATTTAATGTTTTGCTCTGCTGATAATATTACTATGAGTTATTACCAAAGTCATTATAATTGTTGTTGTTACTATGCTATTACAATGTATTACTGTTACTTTTTGTTGTTGTGTTACCATGTTATTACCAAATACCTGTGAAGAGTTATATTACATTGTAATTGCCATGTTATTACCAATTTCTTACAATGTAATTATTACTATAGTGTAATTGCTTTGTTTTTACAATATACTTATAGTGAGTGAGAGGTACATTTAATTCATTTTGTGTATAATTTATACAGGTTATAGTTTCCAATATACAAACTGAATGGTATTGAAGCCTTAAAGAAAAAAAATACAACAGCTAAAAAAGCAAAAGAATCAAAGCCAGCTGGATGAAAGATAGCTGAAGGTGAAAAAGCAACAGGGGTGCGATGGAAAAAAGGAGATGAAGTAATCAAATGAAGGACATTCTGCTCCCACCACAGTGATGATGCTATCTTTTCATTTTACAGCCCAAATCCTTACCCAGCACAGCCCGTACTCTGCTGAAGCATCACTAAGACCCCATTTACACCTGCTCACTTCATCCATCCATCTTCAGTGTCAGAATTATATCTGGATATGATCAAACCACACATATACATGCATATAAAAGAGCAAATTAACCAAAAACAGTGAAAACCGAAAACAGTTTTATCTATAAACTACAGACAACATTTCTTCTTGGCATGTTCTCCTTCGCCAGTCTTACACACTGCTTTTGGTTAACTTTATCCCACTCCTGGTGCAAAAATTCAAGCAGTTCAGCTTGGTTTGATGGATCGTACATTTTTCTCTTGATTATATTTCAGAGGTTTTCAATTTGGTAAAATCAAAGAAACTCATAATTTTTAAATGGTCTCTTATTTTTCCCAGATTCCAGTTCCTGTATACCATTCACCATCCAGTCATTTTAGTCCTGATTGAAATATATACATTTTTGAGAGAAAATAAGTTATAAATATAAAGAATCACTTGGCTCATTTATTCTGTAGCTATGACTCCTGAGATTGCTAGACTTTTGGCAGTTTCTGTGATTTACCTGCACTGGAAACCAGTAGCCAATTGGGTTAGAATGTCGCTTCGCTGCGTCATAATTCATTTGCATAAAGTTGCGAAAAATTAAAGATAATGAAAGAAAAATCTGGCAACCAACATGGTTTTAATTTGACTCCAGTCACATGATAAACCCTCAGATCTTTTGTTAAATATGGCGCACCATTTCTGTGAAGCTGGCAATACCATGCTGTGTATAATTCCAGACTAAACTAACACTACACGAAACAACCGGGACACTAAGAAACCCCAGCTGCTTTCAGAAGATAACTGTGGATTTTGGAGTCTTTTAGGTGCACCGCCGCCGTTTTATCCCGGAGGCGTTTCCTTCAGAATCCCGGCAAAAAGTTCCGCTCTCTCGGGACCAACACGGAAAAGCTTCAAGCCCTGAGTTCTCCACTGTGAGCATCCTAATGGTTATAGGGTTGCCTTGGAGACAGAACACAAATGTACTCTGAGCGGAGAGAGATATTCAAATGCTCTTATAGAGGAGTAAGAAAGTCTCCCATTAACCTGCACTCATCTAAGAGGGCCGGGAAGAGAACATGCTTGTGGAGATTAATGCAGGAAAGCAGTTCTGAAAGGCTTTCAGCAGTAAAGCTCAACTATAGACTGTGCTGAATATACAGAGATTTTGCAAGGTCACACCTTGGAACATCATAGCAAATACTTGGGATACCATAGAAACAAGCTAACAACACCACCGTATACTTTAGACTATAAGGTGCGCTTAAAATCCTTTAATATTGCCAAAAATCGAAAGTGTGCCTTATAATCCAGTACACCTTATGTATGAATTTTACCAGTCATGTATTAAGCAGTATTAAAGCCACTCTGCTGAAGTACAGCGTTATAAGGGTGAGTTTTCAGTGAAGTTTCTCCAGCACTAAGGCTAGGTGCAGCAGCATTAGCATTAGCTGCTAACCAAAGTGCTAGCTCTTTCACCGTTTAGAGGTGAGTATATTGGACTGTTACCAGAAAACTCAAGGTTCCTCAGTGTAGTGTTGTTAGGTATCGTTTACTAGCGCTAACCATGGCTAGTGCTGCGATTACCGGCTAATGCTAATACTGCTGCACCCAGCCTTAGTACTGGAGAAAATTCACTGAGAATTTAAACGTAGCTTTAGACAAAATATTGGAAATCTAAGCTTACTGTAACTAAACGGAAGCACTCCCCCAAATAAACAGTTTTCAAGAGAGAAATTTGTGTAAATTAATATCCAGCACTTGTTTGAAATATATATATATATATATATATTTAATTATTACAATTTTGTTTACTTAGGCAGCCCTTAGCAGAAAATCCTGCTGAAAAATAAGGGAAAGATAGCGATACCCTTGTTAACGTCGATGTAGGCATCCTTAATAGTATTTCTGAATGCGTCGTATAGACCAGAAAATAGATGCTCGACATTGCACCTTATAATCCGTTGCCCGAAAAATACAGTATATGGTGACACAACTTTGATACCAGAGCAACACAATAGTAACCACCTAGCAACCAGTTGACTACATCAAATAAATCCTGGAATACCATAGCAACCAACTAAACCACAAATATCCTTAATTTAAACACTCCTTTTTTCACATACTTAGAGAGTTCTTTGCCATGAGGTGCCATGCTGAGAGAATTATACCCCACACACCAAATTTAACCAGCCTGCTCCCCTTTCACACCAGAACACATTAAACTCTAACGAATCCAACAATGTATTTGGGCACAATTGGGCATGTTCACTCCTATTACTCATTATTGGCTGTGTTTTGAGTTTGAATTTACTGTTCAGAAGACGCTCTACACTAACTACTTTAAGTCATATTCAAGTTTCATTACTCTATTGTTATCTCATGAAAAGATACAATAAGATGTTTGCAGAAATGTCAAGGGTGAACTCAGGCCTTTTGCTGGATCCTGTAAGTCCTGTTTGCAGTCTGAAGATGATTTAAACACTGCTGTGTCACGTCCTCCTAGCTAATCATCTAAAACCACAAGTAAGACCCAGACTGTCAGTATTGTAGACAAAATAAGCCAGGGCTATAGTAAATATATGTGAACCACAGGCCTAGAAAAATGACAGCAGATACAATAAGATGAGAAGAAGGAACAGCATCAGTCTTGACTCTCGTAGAGAATCAAAAACTCTCCATGAACCCACTGTACCAGCAAACACACCAGTCAAGGGATTTTATACAAACACACTCTCATCCCTTCCTCAACCAACAGCACTATTAAATATTCATATCAGAACCTCAGGTCAGGATCGCGTGGTATTTTCGCACTACCAACACCTCCCTGAGTTTACTGACATCTACAACCCGACAGTAGAGAACTCCAGCAGTCTGATTATACTGTAACACAGTAATACACAATAGAAGTCAATGCAAAACAATGCATTGTTCTTTTGTGTTATTACCATGTTATTACAACTGTATTACAAGCTATATTACCAATAAAATTGCAATGCTAAAAATGTTGTTTTATTGTAATTGTGTTATTACTGTGCTGTGTTTACTACTGTGTTACTGTGTTAGTATTAGTATTAGTATTATTTTTATCGTGTTATTACCATGTTATCACTGTTGCATCATTTTTTTTATTAAAATCTGAAATATATTACTCTGTAATTATAACATAAACCATCCCTGCTTAAAATGCTTCAACGTCTGACCAAAAAAGTCCAAATAAATAAAATAAAATAGTCCAAATAAAAGAAAATGACTGTTCTTTATTTTTTACTATACATCTCTGGAAAAAAAAGAGACCACTCCAGTTTCTAAATCAGATCTTCTGATTTTGCTATTTATACGTATATGTTTGGGTTAAGTTCTAAATAAAAATATTGTAATTTAGAGCATTTATTTGCAGAAAATGAGAAATGGCTGAAATAACAAAAAAGACACAGAGCTTTTAGACTTCAAACAATGCAAAGAAAAAAGTGTATATTTATAAAGATTTAAGAGTACAGAAATCACAGTTTTCATGCTTTTTGTACCATGCACCAGTCTTACACACTGCTTTTGGATAACTTTATGTTACTCCTGGTGTAAGAATTCAAGCAGTTCAGCTTGGTTTGATGGCTTGCGATCATCCATCTTCCTCTTGATTATATTCCAGAGGTTCTCAATTTGGTAAAAATCAGAGAAACTCATAATTTTTAAGTGTTCTTTTATATTTCCATAGCTGTACATCTTTTAATTTTTGTGATCTGGCCTTGGGGACTTTTTTGAATGAAGCCCAAAATGACAAATTATCCCAAATGACTGATGATCAACTTACTGACCAATCTAACTGTTTTCCATGATGAATTATTGGCTGATGTTTAGAATCAGAATGATTAGATAGATATGGTAAGATATGGTAAGTTCTGATGTTTGATACGATTCGTGTATGATGCCATCGTGTTCACCTCCACTGTTATTTATTAATTAATTAATTAATTTAAATGAGTAATATAATTAATATTTGGATTCTGGCAAACATCTAAACTGTTGTATCAAAAATTGGTGTCATTTATTCAGTGTTAGTTTATAAGATAATAAATTCCAGGGGTATTTTTCACAACGTTGCTAGTGATTATGGATGGCCTATAATGACCAATGTCTTTATTACTCATCTTATCCTTTTTCTTATCCATTTCTTTCTCTCTTTCTTTTATATTTTATTCACTTCCGACGCAGTCAGCCCGAGACTTTCCTGATTTACAATCCACGAACGGATACGCTGACGCAAAGTCGTCTGTTTAAGACGTAAGTGAGACTCTCTGGCTGTACTATTTTGAGTGTGATCTTTGTTAGCGAGTCTCCAGCAGACAGGAAATGAATTACTGGAGCATTTTTTCTCTTTTTTTCACAGCATTAGTGTGATAAAAGCTTATGCTGTATGTAGTTGGGAAGAGATAGGGACAGTTTAATACTGTGACATATCTACTATCATGGTTCCTGCAGAACAGTGGAGAAGAAGGAGAAAACAGAAGAAAGAAGGTGAAATGCTGAGAAAATGAGTCATCTGCCTGAGAAAAGAAGTGAAGAGCTCAGGAATGTTGCTGCTTTCTTTAAAGCAATGGGATGTCAGCAAGATCGTATCCTAGGGAAGACTCAATACAATAAAAAAAACTCAGTAAAATGACACGACAGAAAAAAAAAAAAGAAAAACAAACAAAAAAAACAAATACATATCCACACACATAGCCAAATATACCCACACACACACACACACACATCCAAACACAAAGCTCGGCTCTGTCAGTGAAAAGGTTAATGAATGCAGTAGCAATAGAATAGAGAGGTAGGTGAGGCAGAGAAAAGGCCAGTAACATATAGACTCCTGCTTTTTTCCCCAGTACACTCTCTACATCCACCCAGATGAATATCAACGACTGTGCTGTAAACACATCTGACCTCAATTCAGACCTCTGGCCTTTACTCTGCAAGTGAACTAAAAAAATACTGTAAACAAAAGCAATCACAGAAGACGTAATGAAGCAGTCATTTTAGTACCGTATTTTTTGGACTATAAGGCACACTTAAAATCCTTTAATTTTCTCCAAAATCGTCAAAAATCGACGTTGAGCCTTATCTATGAATTCTACCAGTCAGATTGTAAGAAGTAGTAAAGCCACTCTGCTGAAGTACAGCGTGAAAAAAGAGTGAGTTTCAGTGAAGGTTCCCCAGCATTAAGGCTGGGTGCAGCAGCAGTAGCATTAGCATTAGCCGCTAACCACAGTGCTAGCTCTGTTCAGAGGTGTGTGGGACGAAACGCTAGCTAATATCACCTTGGCTTAACAAAACACTCTGATTCCTTACTCTATCTCTATCAGGCAGCATTAATGTCCAGCTTAGACAAGATTTTGTAAATCTAAGCTTTTTTTTATAATTATTTTCATTGAACTGAACAGGTATTTGAAAAACAAGCATTAAATAATATTTTTACATTATTTTTACATTTTGTCATTTTCCAGAACCCCAAAAATACAGGGGTTGGACAATGAAACTGAAACACCTGTCATTTTAGTGTGGGAGGTTTTATGGCTAAATTGGAGCAGCCTGGTGGCCAATCTTCATTAACTGCACATTGCACCAGTAAGAGCAGAGTGTGAAGGTTCAGTTATCAGGGTAAGAGCACAGTTTTGGGTGACATACCAGAGTTAAAAAAAGGACAAATTGTTGGTGCAGCACGTCATGCTGGGGCATCTGTGACCAAGACAGCAAATCTTTGCGATGTATCAAAAGCCACGGTATCCAGGGTAATGTCAGCGAGATACCACCAAGATGGACCAACCACATCCAACAGGATTAACTGTGGACGCTGTAAGAGGAAGCTGTCTGAAAGGGATGTTCGGGTGCTAACCCGGATCGTATCCAAATCACGGCAGAATTCAATGTGCACCTCAACTCTTCTGTTTCCACCAGAACTGTTCTCTGATACAATAAATTATTGTGGTCTAAAACCAGGTGTTCCAGTTTCATTGTCCAACCCCTGTAAGTGTAAAAATACTTAGCGCTTTTACACTGATATGGAACTGGCACCGTTCTGGTTCAGGATCCTAATTTTAAACTGGTTCGCCACGTTTCCAATAACAAAAGTAGCCCTCTGTTGATGATGTATGATGTGAAGTTTTGACGGTTCCACTAAAACTGGTGTAAACGTGGGCTGGTTTGCTGAAAGGGCACCACAGTTCTTAAAAACTTAAATGAAACTGGTTTAGAAACCAGTTCTTTTGATGGAAAAGCACTTTGTGAGCTATACTCACTTGTGTTGCCAGGTATTTAGACATTAATGAGTGTTTTTTGAGTTATTTTTAAAGAACAGTAAATCTAAACTAATTTAGTTCTGTATATAATATGTCTTGTTTGGAGACAGTTTCAATTATTAAAGTTCTGTAACTTTATAAATAATATCTGTTTACATGATTCAGAAATGAGAGCCTACTGTAACGAACCACAAAGATTACTTGGATGAATCACAAGCATGCTCAATTTAGTTTATAATAAGCAAATCAACAGTGGCATCACTTCTGCAATGAGTGTGAATAAACTGCTATGTTAACTGTGACAGAATATCATAAAACACATAAAAAAATAATTCTGGTCCTTGAGGCTCTAACTGAAACCTACAAATATATGTAAAAATATTTTTTTAATTAATAGATTACAACAAACAAGGCTGTACTGTATCATAAAAAAATGATAAGCTGCCTATGAATGAAATTCGACCATGCTATATTTGGTTAAGAAGGAACAAATCAAAGGTTTCTCTCAAGCTTCCATAACAAATCTGCCCAATCTGCTACGCTGAATGTGAAAAATGTCATGTCTATCAAAATGAAACAGTCTTTAAAATCATTCTGTTTCTTAAAAGTTTCACTGAAGCTTGGAAAGACCATGCTAAGGCAGCTTTGATGAACATGGTTGTGTGTTTTTTTTTTTTTAAGGAAGCACAGACTTGTCAGGGTGTTTTTCAGTTCTTACTACTATTCTTAAGCCAGTAAAGACTTGTGATCTTGTTCCATTAGTCTGATTCTACTGTTTCTCTTCATTTTATTTGAAGTAAGATATTTTCTTCAAACAAAGGACAAAGACAAACTAACAAGTCAATGTGGAAATGTCTATATATGAAGAATTAGATGGATTATAGACTCCTAGACATACATCCTAGACATAAGGATAATCTGGGTAGATCTTCATTTGATGATAACCCTGTTACCAGGAGATTTTAGTAATTGAAACAGCGATTGTCGAGAAGATGAAATCAGCCTCAAAACTCAGCCCAACTATCCTGTAGTGTTTGCCAGACGCAAGATAAATAACTGGCAACATTCTGGTAAATCTGTGTTCAGCATTGATGTGCAGAATAGCTCCTCCCTCAGCAAACAGGCCTGTGTTGAATAAGCACTGACAGTGTCGAATGTAACACTCACAGTGTGGATTTAACACTCACTCATGTGCTGAGTTAACACTGGCAAATATGCTGCACAGAATGTTGCTACCACACTGCTATCAGACAAAAGAGAAAGCTGACCTTTTTGCAACATGAAGAAGGAAGGATCAGAACTTTGGACAAGCAGATAATGATCCATTGAGCCAGTACCAGGTTCACCAGGGTAATCTCTTTATGTTGTTTTTGTACATTTACTTTAACTTTTGTTTGAATTATTTCGGATTCCTGCATTTGAGGCCTGCTACATATTCCAAAAAATGTTGGGATGCGCCAATTTACAGCTAGTAAACAAAAGAATATATCTAAAACAATGACATTTTAGATGGCAGATGTCAAAGAGTGACTGAAATCATGATTTCATATAAAATAAGTGTCCAAAAAAGATTTGAAGAGTCTTGGAGGAGCAAGGACGGGTTGAGCCTGTCAACAAATGCAAGGGAAAACTACTAAAATGTTGAACCCTCTTAATACTGATACAGATACTCTACTGGTCTACTTGCAGACTTGTCCTGACTTGTCCCTAATAGAGGTGACATAATGGTTCACTTCAAGAGAGCACCAGGTGTCCAACCCCTCGCTAAACATCATTGGCTCTGCTGTGGAAATTTTGAAGTTCCTCTTTGTTCACATTGCAAAGAAACCTTACCTGGTCCCTCAACACCAGCCCCTTAACCAAGAAAGCTCAGCAGAGCCTCTACTTCCTGCAGAGGAAACTATGGAAAGCGCATCTTCCACCTCCCATCCAAAGCCACCAGCTTTGTGAATGACCCCACCCAACCCTCACATGGATTTTTCTCTCTGATGCCGTCCGGCAGAACGGAACCGAATACCGAAGCATCTAAGCCTCCACTACCAGACTCTGCAACAGCTTCTTCTTCCACCAGGCAGTCAGACTCCTCAACACACAGAGCTTCCACTACCAGACTCTGCAACAGCTTCT
Organism: Astyanax mexicanus; assembly: GCF_023375975.1. Classification (NCBI taxonomy): domain Eukaryota; kingdom Metazoa; phylum Chordata; class Actinopteri; order Characiformes; family Acestrorhamphidae; genus Astyanax; species Astyanax mexicanus. Next base: position 13,069,657 of record NC_064430.1, on the reverse strand, counting down.
TCTGGAACCAGGCTGTTAGACTCTTCAACACACAGAGCCTCCACTACCAGACTCTGTAACAGCTTCATCCACCAGGCAGTCAGACTCCTCAACACACAGAGCCTCCACTTCCAGACTCTGCAACAGCTTCTTCCACCAGGCAGTCAGACTCCTCAACAAACAGAGCCTCCACTACCAGACTCTGCAACAGCTTCTTCTTCCACCAGGCAGTTAGACTCTTCAACACACAGAGCCTCCACTACCAGACTCTGCAACAGCTTCATCCACCAGGCAGTCAGACTCCTCAACACACAGAGCCTCCACTTCCAGACTCTGCAACAGCTTCTTCCACCAGGCAGTCAGACTCCTCAACACACAGAGCCTCCACTACCAGACTCTGCAACAGCTTCTTCTTCTACCAGGCAGTTAGACTCTTCAACACACAGAGCCTCCACTACCAGACTCTGCAACAGCTTCATCCACCAGGCAGTCAGACTCCTCAACACACAGAGCCTCCACTTCCAGACTCTGCAACAGCTTCTTCCACCAGGCAGTCAGACTCCTCAACACACAGAGCCTCCACTACCAGACTCTGCAACAGCTTCTTCTTCCACCAGGCAGTCAGACTCCTCAACACACAGAGACTCCACTACCAGACTCTGCAACAGCTTCTTCTTCCACCAGGCAGTTAGACTCTTCAACACACAGAGCCTCCACTACCAGACTCTGCAACAGCTTCATCCACCAGACAGTCAGACTCCTCAACACACAGAGCCTCCACTTCCAGACTCTGCAACAGCTTCTTCCACCAGGCAGTCAGACTCCTCAACACACAGAGCCTCCACTACCAGACTCTGCCACAGCTTCATCCACCAGGCAGTCAGACTCCTCAACACACAGAGCCTCCACTACCAGACTCTGCAACAGCTTCTTCCACCAGGCAGTCAGATTCCTCAACACACAGAGCCTCCACTTCCAGACTCTGCAACAGCTTCTTCCACCAGGCAGTCAGACTCCTCAACACACAGAGCCTCCACTACCAGACTCTGCAACAGCTTCTCCAACGAGGCAGTCAGACTCCTCAACACAAAGAGCCTCCACTACCAGACTCTGCAACAGCTTCTTCTACCAGGCAGTCAGACTCCTCAACACAAAGAGCCTCCACTACCAGACTCTGCAACAGCTTTTTCCACCAGGCAGTCAGACTCCTCAACACACAGAGCCTCCACTACCAGACTCTGCAACAGCTTCTTCCACCAGGCAGTCAGACTCCTCAACGCACAGAGCCTCCACTACCAGACTCTGCAACAGCTTCTTCTTCCACCAGGCAGTTAGACTCTTCAACACACAGAGCCTCCACTACCAGACTCTGCAACAGCTTCATCCACCAGGCAGTCAGACTCCTCAACACACAGAGCCTCCACTTCCAGACTCTGCAACAGCTTCTTCCACCAGGCAGTCAGACTCCTCAACACACAGAGCCTCCACTACCAGACTCTGCAACAGCTTCTTCCACCAGGCAGTCAGACTCCTCAACACACAGAGCCTCCACTACCAGACTCTGCCACAGCTTCTTCCACCAGGCAGTCAGACTCCTCAATAAACAGAGCCTCCACTACCAGACTCTGCAACACCTTCTTCCACCAGGCAGTCAGACTCCTCAACACACAGAGCCTCCACTACCAGACTCTGCAACAGCTTCTTCTTCCACCAGGCAGTTAGACTCTTCAACACACAGAGCCTCCACTACCAGACTCTGCAACAGCTTCATCCACCAGGCAGTCAGACTCCTCAACACACAGAGCCTCCACTTCCAGACTCTGCAACAGCTTCTTCCACCAGGCAGTCAGACTCCTCAACACACAGAGCCTCCACTACCAGACTCTGCAACAGCTTCTTCTTCCACCAGGCAGTTAGACTCTTCAACACACAGAGCCTCCACTACCAGACTCTGCAACAGCTTCATCCACCAGGCAGTCAGACTCCTCAACACACAGAGCCTCCACTTCCAGACTCTGCAACAGCTTCTTCCACCAGGCAGTCAGACTCATCAACACACAGAGCCTCCACTACCAGACTCTGCAACAGCTTCTTCCACCAGGCAGTCAGACTCCTCAACACACAGAGCCTCCACTACCAGACTCTGCCACAGCTTCTTCCACCAGGCAGTCAGACTTCTCAACACAAAGAGCCTCCACTACCAGATTTTGCAACAGCTTCTTTTGAAGGGTTGTGAGAAGGAATGACAATCATGCAAAGTGGGAAATTCTTCACTGTCCCAACTTTTTTGTAATGTGTAGAGGGTTGAAATGTGGTAATGAATGTATATTCATGAAGTTGAGAATAAAAAACATCAAATTGCTTGTGTTCATACTGCCTGAAATCAAAGAAATATAATGAAAATATACTGTTTTCATAATGTTTTTTTGCATTTACCATACTATCCAAACTTTTCTCAGCTGTGTCTTTGGGAAAATGTAGGAAGGTGGAAAGAGTAGCCATTCAATTTACATCAACTGCGCTACACTATCATTTCCACATGGTAACAAAATGCATCTTGACATCTAGCGGAATGAATTCATGCTGTTCTGAATGTCAAACGAGGTACATTACCAGACATGTGTACCTGCTAAACTGGCAATTCAGTGTATAACACAATAATGTACAGTTTTTATAACATAATGAGATTCAGGCTGATGATACATTTCCAGGCTGGCTGGCCTTGGCTTGCCCTTACACACACAAGCCAAAACAAAACACATCCATATATTACTGTTATATTATTGTTATTATTGTTGTGCCAGGTCAGACACACACCAGGGCTAAGCATTATTGAGAGCTCACTTAATCAGATCAGAACTAATCGGAGGGCTCTTCAACCAATCCGCAGAAAGGATTAAGCAAGCCAAGCGAGGCCTTCGTTAGGAAAGAAACCCGATCATCGATCAGGGACCACTCTCCCCATCTCCTTTACTCCTCCTTAATACAAAACACCAACCCAAATCGATTCACGCTAATAGAACATACACAGACCTCCCTCACAGCCACTGACTTGTAAATTGTAATTCATTTATTTATCGCTTTCTTTATTTATTTGCTTTTCTTGTATCTCATTTATAACATATGCAATGGGCTTTAGCAAATCTTTAGCTACCATAGCAAATCCAGAGCAAATCCAGAACTGTATCTCTAACAACTCTCTGATTCACTCCCACAGACTCCATTTCCCTTGGAAATCACATGACCCTCCCTATATCGCAATCACCTGAATTCTTAATAGTTTCACCTGTTCCCACCAGTATATACAGCTCTGGAAAAAAAATGAGAGACCACTTCAGTTTCCGAATCAGTTTCTCTGATTTCGCTATTTATAGGTTTATGTTTGAGTAAAACAAACATTTTAGTTTTATTCTATAAACTACACACAACATTTCTCCCAAATTCCAAATAAACATACTGTCATTTAGAGCATTTATTTGCAGAAAATTAGAAAGGGCTAAAATAACAAAAAATGCAGATGCAGAGCTTTCAGACCTTAAATAATGCAAAGAAAACAAGTTCATATTCATAAAGTTTTAAGAGTTAAAAAAAAACAATATTTGTTAGAATAACCCTGGTTTCTAATCACAGTTTTCCTGCATCTTGGCATGTTCTCCTCCGCCAGTCTTACACACTGCTTTTGGATAACTTTATACCGTTACACCTGGTGCAAAAATTCAAGCAGTTCAGTTTGGTTTGATGCCTTCTGATCATTTATCTTCCTCTTGATTATAATTCAGAGGTTTTGAATTTGGTAAAATTAAAGAAACTCATATTTTTTAAGTGGTCTCTCATTTTTTCCAGAGCTTTAAAACCTGTTTTCCACTAGAACTTCGATGAGTATTGATTGTTGGTTTGCCCCTCTCTCTCAACAAAGCCATTTTATAAGTCTTCTAATATTATTGAAACAGATACATCAGTCCAAATTTAGTATTTATGAACTCTGTTACCTTATTATCCCACCAATAAAACACTTTTTCACAGTTGTTGTGTCTTTTTTTTCCTTGTCTTTGACTTTGAGTTGTAGAAATTCCGTAATTCTGGCTTTTTAGACAGATCTGGAATTCATGGATTTCAATTCCACATACGGAAGTGGCCAAAATTGGAATTGGAAATGTCATATTGAGTGTGTTTTTTGATGTTAATACACAAATGATGAAACAGACATGACTGATCTGGGACACATTTACCTGCTGTTTTGAAAGTAGACTAATTTTTCAGTCCTAGATCAGATTTGTATCCGATTTATGGGAATGTGACATGAATGAAAACTCTCAGATCAAAATTTTCTGCATCTTTTTGCCCAAACCAAGTATTGCCACTGTACTAAGAAAGCAGTAAAACACACCTGTCCAGTTTCAGGGACAGATTGTTCCCATTACGAACAGATTCTGGTCACTTACATTTATTTATTTGAACCATCAGCCAAAATTCAATCTGAGCAAAAAATCTGAATAGATTATCAAGGCTTGGAATGTGAACACAGCCTTAGACACACACTCAAGAACCAAAATGAAGCCTTTAAATTGTGTCGTTATTTAAACCATCGTGGGCAGCTGGCTAATGAACTGGCTGAAGAGAAGCTCAGCTGCTATTGAAGGGAACATTCTTCATATTCTTCCTCCAGCATTTTAGAAAATTCACTGCTGGGGCTACTAATTGTTCCTCTGAAGTTCCTGATTATGGCGTTAATATTTCATGAGGAGGAATCTGGAGCCGATTGTGTATCATTTCAGACAAAAGCCCCTCTATTACCATTACCACCCAGACAAAGCTTTCTCCCCAGTGTCTAACTGTCTGCCTCTACACTCTGATGGCCCTGAGTTGAATGATTGTATCAATTAAAAATAAAGCACTTCTATGGCCACATATGGTCAGTTGGCACTATAACTAGGGCTGCACAATACTAGGAATTTTTTATTTATTTATATATATATATTTTTTTTTTGGCAATATTAATAATGCTCTCTGTGGTCTGCACTGTTTGCTGTTTTCTGTGGATAGTGATGTTTGTTAGCTACTCTGTATCTCTACTTCATGGGCTAAAAGATGCACTCTGGAGAGGGGTATTCAGTTAGTAGAAATATTGGGCCAATATTAACTCTACCCTCAGTTGATAGGTTATGAAAATGAATACATGAAGACAAACACCTTTCCAAACACATTTCCAGACTTCTGTCAGATTACAACACAGATCTTGCTGTGTTGCTATTTGGTTGATATGGTATTTCCGGTGGTTTCTCTGGTGTTTAAAGACAGTTGCTATGGAATCATTTGGAGAGGTTATTGCAATGGTATTTCAGGCAGTTGCTATGGTGTTCACTGGATGCTAGGTTCTGTAGTTGCTAGGGTGTTGCTAGGTGGTATACCATATGATTGCTATGGTGTGTGAAGTGGTTGTCAAGTGGTTTCTGTGCTCCTTTTGCTGTCTGCTGGGTGTTACTAGGGTATTTGTTTCAATGTAAAAAAAGAAGTGGGCCAAAACTTCTGTACCCCTTTTATTCCTACAAACATTTGTTGCTTTGTGGAAACCGATCATTAGATTAAAAAGTGCAGCAGAAATTATATAGCAAATATGTGGCAGAAAAAAAAATCAATTTAATGATTGCTTAAGGCACTGCTTCATTTTCTTCATCTCCTAATATTGTTCAAGTGAACAAATGATCATATACATGTTACACGTGTTTAAATATGTTTAAAAAACATAGTTTTCATTTCATTTTTCTTAAAATTCTCACAGGGCTGTGAGTACAACAGATGAGGTCGACTTGAAGCATTTGAAATCTGGCCAAATTTTTGTTCTTTTTTATAGATAATAGTATGATTTGGTTCCAGCCACATATACGTGAGTCAATTTGAATGATTGTATTGGCCTAAAGATGCACTCTGAAGAGGGGATTCCGGTTAGTTGAAAGTGTTAAAGGTGTTTAACATCCAATACCACAATGCATTATTGCACCAAACGTTCTCTTTAATAAGCCCATACACATAAAAAAAAAGACATCACAGGACCACTTCATCTTCCCAGTAACTGTAGATCTGGATTCCAGGCTAAAGGGTTTGGCCTGAAGCGACGGAACGTCTGCCACTTCTGGTACAGACAGCAGGGGGAGGGGTTTATGATGGAACTGCAGTGGAAAGGGAATCCATGTCCTCCCGTCCTTTTCTATTCCTCTGTTGCATTAATTTGACTCCCCCGCCTCCACCAATCCGTCTAGTCCGTCTTCCCTCCTCCTCGCCATCCCCCTCCACTGGACCCCTAGCTACAGAAAACTGATGAACGCCCCTCCCTTTAACGACGAGTGCGAGCTCATTCATCTCCCTCAGCCTTGACAGCTTACTACGGCGTCGCAGTGGCACGTGTGGGGACGCTTTCTGAACACAGCCCCCATTGATCGGTGCATCATCGATATTTACCCCGGGGGAGTCGGGGTCTTTCCCCTAGCAGGCAGGCAGGCAGGCACAGGCTAGCTTTTCTTTTATTTCTGTATTCAACACTCGATCTGTGACTCCGTCAACCCCTGAGGAGCTGGCAGGGTCTGTCTCATCGACACTCACCGGAGCATGGAGAACACACGTTCGGGGTGCACTTGGCCAGGTCTCGGCGGATTCTTCCAGGCCACTGCTGTCACAGGTCAAGAGCTGCTAGGGAAGCCTTCGGGTAACACAGTCCTGTCTACAAGATTACGCCAGATAAGCAGGTAGCCTCAGTACATCTATATTATACCATCCGGAGGCCAGTTCCACATGTATTCTGGTCTGATCTTGCCCTCTGAATTGACCTGAATACAGATATCTAGTTGTATCATGAATTATTTTCCAACATAGTCCAGTATCTAAGCCTCTCTAGTCAGTGGAAGTCCAGTAATATGGGCACATATACTCAATACATTCAAACTGAGATCTTTAAGAACTTTAAGTTGAACCAACTTATAAAACTGAGTTTAGTCTGTTGCCATTAACAGCTTCTTTTCCATTGGCTTCTGTCACAATCTATTTGCATACTGGGCGTGTCTAACAGTTTCTGACTAACACTCACCATCAGTGTGTAGTGATTCCCCCCTGGGCTACCTTAGAAATAAATCAAGTTTCCCTTTAGTTGTAATAACTTGATGTTTTAATTTATGCTAACTCAAGTTTTCACTCCCCATTACCGGTTTCCTCAAATTTTTTAAGTAAATTCAACTTATCCAGGTTTAAAGTGCACTCATTAGGACTATTTTCTATTTTCTCTATTTATGCCCCCTACCAAATGCCTCCTCTGATACATGTGAACACAGACTCTGCCTTCTTTTCCAACTATCCAGCTAATGCAGTATTACTGGATAACCAGTGCACTCTGGGTAACCGGAAAGCACCGGATCCTCAGCTCTAATGCATTAGCTAAGAAACGGCTGTTATTTTTTTGCTGATTTGCAAGCTACATGAGCGGGATTCGAACCAGCAATCTCCTGATCATAGTGGCGGCACTTAGTCCACTGGACCACTTAGAGACCACAGACACCTGTTATTACTCTGGCTATCTGACTATTGCTTCTATACCTTTGGTGGTTGTTAAATGTGGACTGCACTGTTTGTTGTTTTGTTTGGAGATCTGTGTTTGTTACCTCTGCTGTGTTGCTGTGCTATTAACTGTTTACTGTAAGGACTGAAAGATGTACTCTTGAGAGGGGTAACCAGTTAGTGGTGTTAAAGATCTATATACTCTTTCCTCAGGGCAGCATGGTAGCATGACTGTAGAGATGTCGCCTTAAAGCAAGAAGGCCTGGGTACATCAGGAGCCCGGGTTTTTCTTTGTGGAGTGTGCATATTCTCCCAGTGTCTTCATGGGTTTTCTCCAGGTGCTCTGGTTTTCTCGCACAACCCAAAGATGTGCTGGTGTGAATTGGAGATGTTCTAAATTGCCCCTAGTGTGAGTGATTGTATCAGGATGTACACTTATCACAAGAAAAATAATTAAAAAAAAGATAAAAAGCACAGAGCAGCAGTCTTCATTCAGATCTGTACTTCCTAGAATCCATCCAAAATCTCCAAACGTGAATTTATCCATTCACCCAATGGATTTGACTTGTCCATGTACTTCTGTACAAATGCCGAGTCAAAATCAATACAGAGTTCCAGCAGTAGTCCCCATACAAATCCACTGTAAGTCCATGATTCCTTTAAAAATCACAAAAGATGGATCACGTACATTTATCCCAGTCCCCAGGTTACACATGCAGTCACGTGCATTCAGCAGACCCCGAGAGTACCATATAATGGAGATATATACAGCATGTTCAAAGCCATTTTTTTTACATAAATATGCATTCAAAGTATTCAAAAGTATCATAATTTGAGTGTACTCAAGGAAGAACAAATGAAATGAACATATGAAGATACACCAAATATCCACCTGTGATATGAATAATGTATTTTCTTCTCATTTACCGCTGCTTAATTTATCCAATATCCATACAGCAAGAATACTAAATATGCATATGTCCCAAGATGAGCTGTTTAAGAAACTGTGAGAAATATCTGTTTTTTAATTCTAGTTTATAAGCAACCGATGGCCTTTATCTAACATGTGACTACTTCTATCTAACACTTCTCAACAAACAATAGACAAACATGTCTGTTCTTGTATTTGTACTTGTTCTTCTTAAGACGTGCGTTTTCATAGTGGACTGTTTAAATGTGAATAGACAAATGAATTTAAGAAATGTAAAATGCAAGTATATTTACAGTATATTAATGGTGTCCGTTAAAATAGTAGTATATACTTGTATGTTTGAGGGGAGATACAGCCAATGTGGGGTGCTGGAATAAAGAATGCATGATAAACTGGATAGAAACATCGCAGCTTGGTTGTAAGGATTTCTGAATTAGAACTTAATTTGCTGAGTATAAAAGGACATGTACCTGTAGTTGGTTTCTATCGTCCAGATCTATTAATGAGTTAATTTACTTGAAGTGTTTTCTTCCTCTGTTTGGTTTGGTTTCACACAGGCATAAACTTAAACGCACCAAATTGCGCACCATGAGAGCACATTGTCTCCTCTGATTGGTCAGAGCTGTCTGGCGCAGGAGCATAAAAGTGTTAATACAAGAAGAAGATTCTGTGTTCCAGCACATACATCTATCCAATAAATGCAGTGTGAATCTGAAAATTTTGAGGTACAGCGCAGATGCGAGCAGTGAATGCTGCACATACCTTGCTCCTAGTGTGTAAACAGCATGGAGCAGCAGGAAAGACAGTGTTTGTTCATAGCATTATATTATCTGGCTAATTTATGAGATTAAACTGCATCTTATCAGCAATTTAGCTCAAGTTAAATGAAGTATATTTGATAGCTGCTTCAGATCGAGACCAGATATGTACTCACCACAAGCGAACTGCTCCAGAAAACAATCTACATGTTGATTATGGTGGAAGTCGTGATCAAAATTGGTGGGGTAATTAATTGCATTATAATATAATAACGTCTTACTTATCGTCTAATTGTGTGCGTTTATGCTTTACCGTTGATGGCCCTAATTTATACAGTACATATTAAAAGAAGCTTTATATTACCATTTCAATTTTGAAGTTTAATTGAATTGTACAGTTACAGGGGTTGGACAATGAAACTGAAACACCTGTCATTTTAGTGTGGGAGGTTTCATGGCTAAATTGGAGCAGCCTGGTGGCCAATCTTCATTAATTGTACATTATTGCACCAGTAAGAGCAGAGTGTGAAGGTTCAATTATCAGGATAAGAGCACAGTTTTGCTCAAAATATTGCAATGCACACAACATTATGGGTGACATACCAGACAAATTGTTGGTGCACGTCTAGCTGGCGCTTCTGTGACCAAGACAGCAAGTCTTTGTGATGTATCAAGAGCCACGGTATCCAGGGTAATGTCAGCATACCACCAAGAAGGACCAACCACATCCAACAGGATTAACTGTGGACGCTGTAAGAGGAAGCTGTCTGAAAGGGATGTTCGGGTGCTAACCCGGATTGTATCCAAAAAACATAAAACCACGGCTGCTGCCCAAATCACGACAGAATTCAATGTACACCTCAACTCTCCTGTTTCCACCAGAACTGTCCGTCAACAAAATAAATTATTGTGGTCTAAAACCATCAGTGAATACAGTTAATACAGTATGTGTGTGTGTGTACTTATTCACCACACTGTCTGGACTAAGGGTGAGTCATAGATATCTCACAAATCAAATCAAGAACGCAACAGAAGCGTGTGACTCCTCCACAGCCCAGCAGACTGCGCTTTCTAAGCACTGATCACACTGTACGTGCCGGTAAGTAACGGAAAATATGCACAGCATTCAGGGAGCTGAAATATGCGCGCTGAGAATCAAGCTCCTATTTTCTCCATTTGCCTCTGAAGCAAACCTCCACAAGCCTGAAAATATTCCAATAACACACCTCAGCGCCGAGCCAATAAGCCATTCCAGTCTCGCATCCGCAGCCAGAGATCTTTTTCTTCTTTTCTATTGACCGGGGCAGCGTGCGGAGCAGCGTGCGGAGCCGCGGCTTCTGCTGTGAGCAAATCTCCATGTTGAAGAAACAGAAAGCTGGTAAAGGAGTGTCACTGTCATTGTGAGAGGCGGCGGAGAATCTGCTGCGCCGGGTTTACAGTACATGATGAGCAAAGCCTTTGCTGCCATACAGTAGCTTGGTGCATTGTGGAATAAATGGTACACAAGTACAAGTGTGCAAATGTGAATGTGGGAGGTGTTATGATACACCTATTTTACACTGTGATTTCAGTATGGATTAATTACTGTAAATGAAGCTATAGGTGGCGCAGTGGGTGGGAATGATCGTGCCTGGCACGAATGCAGAAATGCAGCATTCTTTAGCTTACATGGGACATGGAAAACATAATTAGACATGTGGCATATACTGTAGGAGTAAACACAATATCGGGACTGAAATCATTTTCCCATGAAGTGAATCTCAAAAGAGTGTGGGTCATGCAGAAAGACAATGACCCTAAGCACAGAAATAATTCTAGCAAAAAATGGTTCAAGAAGAATAAAGTTAATATTTAAGAATATTTAGGCAAAGTCAAAGTCATGATCTTAAGCCAATTGGAATGTTGTTGAAGGACCTGAAGCGAACAGTTAATATGAGTAAATCCACCAATATTCCAGAGGTGAAGCTGTTCTGTATGGAGGAATGGGCTGCAGGACTGATCAAATATGTAATATTGGATCATTTTCCTCAATAAATAAGTTACCAAGTATAATAACTTAAGGAAAATCTGATTATGTTTTAGGTCACATTTATGCTGAAATCTGGAAAATTCTAAGGGGTTAACGAACTTTTAAGCAAAACTGTAGACTGTCATAGCTTCAAACCATTTTTATAGATTAATAATAGATTAAATAAAACAATAGATCTATTGAAACTGATACATATAAATAAAATAGGCTTAAATCAATAGATTTTAAAGTAGTGTCGTTTACCGCTGTCTCTTTGCTGTGAAGATGAGGAAGAAGACACCGCAGACATTGCCTTAAGTGGAATACAATTATTTATTACAAAGACTAAGACAATATCTATAAGGCTTCCTAGGCCAGCCTTGGAGAGAGATGTTGCCCGATCTGATGTTCCTCTTCTCTCTCCCTAGTCCACTTTTTGGGGACCCCTTTTATAGGTCTGTGGTACACATCTGGAAACACTTAAACCTACATAGCCATACATAGCCATAGACAGTCATAGGCGGAGTCTACAGTACATGCATTAGTGAAAGAGTATAAAGAGAAATAAAAGAGAATATGAAGAAAATACATATGCTGAAAATATACGTCAGTAGCATGAGCAGTGTCGTTGGTTTGTACTTTTCTGGCATCAGATTGAAGTATCTAGAAATCGGCTGATGCCATTGATTCCGATATACTGATATAATTCCAATATGATTATGCATTCCTACAAGAAACAGCTGTTATTACCAAGGACTAGGTGGCGCGAAAGTGAAGCCAACAATCAAATCAGATCACAGCACCGAAGATGTAAAAAAAAAAAAAGGATATATGGGAAAATTAATTCTCAGCACAAAATGTGTCTTTCCATCTACCAAATTTTGGTTAGTAGAATGTGCTCTGAATGTTATAGTTATTTTTGCTAGAACATTCAATCTGTAAAGTTTTCTGGATGTTTTTAAAATGTTTTTATTTAACGTTTCTTTAACATTTTGGTAACGTTGCTGCAACGTCACTTGTTTTTGTCAATGTTTTCATTTTTAGTTTTGGGACTTTTCATTTTTCCACAGTGTTCATTCATGTATTCTTCTAACTGGGAATGTTATATGATGAACGTTTTCTGATGCAAATTATTATTACGTCACACTTTTTCAGCCTTTTTTTATTTCTGTAACTTTACAGGCTATCCTTGAAAGCAGTGCCAGATTAACACTTTCTGAGGCCCGGGGCTAATTACCAGGATGAGGCCCTTCATATCATGTTCTGAAGCATGACCTCACACAAACACACTGACACATCAGCGACAGCGTACACAGTACCAATCTATAACAGACTGCCGTTTAAAGTGAACTGGTAACATGATTTCAATTCAATTTAGGGTTGGGCGATGTCTCTTTAATTGGCAGTTGACGATGTTTACAGGGAAACATCGCGATGGATGATATCGTGGGGGGTGGGGGTTGATTAGAAATAACTAAAAACTGACATTTACTATAGAGTAATAAAATATATACGCAAAAAAGGAAAAATAGGACACTTTAAAAAGATAATTATATGATGAGGATACATAAAAAATAAAGAATGTAAATTTTATGAAGAAAAAATAATTTAATCAATAAAATAATAAAAATATTTCAAATGAATAAAACAATAATTCATATGAAATAAAAACTCATTTAAAACACAGTTAAAGGCTTTCTTATAGTGCGCAGAATAATAAAAGTTTCAGTTTCAGTTAGTTTTAGTTTCAAGTCATTGAAACAGCTCACCAAAACCTCAACCTTTCCTTTATATTTGACAATATTCGATTAAATGTACAGGTTCTTGCTCATCTTCATTTATTTAACTAAACTGAGTTTTATACTATTTGTAGCCTCGCGCTGAATTCAGCTCCACGCTGCGGAAGTGCGAGAGAGAGAGAGCGCAGCGCATCTTTGCTGGAGGTAGCTGCTACAGCAGGCTGACTACTCCACACTGGTTAATTTGGGTGTTTTCTGTAATAATTCTGTTGCTCTTTCCTTTTTTATTGCTTGTAATTTTCGTTTTTTTTTTTTTTTTTTTGTCATTTGACATTCAGTGACCGGAGGCCCCCCTAGTGGCGAGGCCCAGGACTGCAGCCCTTTCAGCCCATTCTTTTAATCCGGCCCTGCTCGGAAGGCTGGACCCTTTTTAAAACGTTGCTTAATATTCTTATAACGTTCTCTTTTGGCTGGGATGACATTTCTTCTATTAATAAACCCCCGAGAGTGTGCATGTGCTGGTATCATGTCACTATACTCACTTAATCACATCCCACCCATCTCGCTATCAGCGATCTCGTACAACCCACAGCTTAACATTATCATGCCACCTCGGGTTCAGGCGCTTCCCACTGACCCTCGGGGCATGAAAAATTCAGCTGGCATGCCGAATCCACTCCCTCCCAATTATGCATGAGCCCAACGGCGGGAGGAACGCGGTGAACTCGGAGCATACACTTTACATACCATCCACCTGAGGCCTGCCGGGTGCAGGGAGCCGTTCTTTACCGCCTCTGTTTTTCAGTTTTTTGTTTTTTTTTGTCTTTTATTATTTTTCCTCTGCGGCTCTCTGCGTGACAGGCAGGCAATCACGCTCGCTTTCAGCTCCTGCGCAGATAGACGCTCTCCGCTGCGATACTCCAGCAGACCAGAGCTTTACACCGCCGGATTAAAGAAACGAGCCGAGCCTACAAACATTTAAAACACAATCAATCATCTATCAATATAAAAATGCAAAAAAAAAAAAGCACAAAGGTTGCTCTGTCCTTCACGCACAATGTGCTGCTGGCTGGTTACAGCGGTGGAGCCTGGATTCCTGAACCCAGATGTGGCCTTGGACTAAATGATCCAGTTAGAGGGTCAGTATAATTGAAGTGGTTAATTAGGCAGTTTAATTGGCTAGTTGACTCCTCATCTAAGCAGAAACTTTATTAATCCTGAAGGAAATTTTGAGGTTAAAGCAGCAAGAAGGCAGAACTGGGCAAAGACCCTTTTAATTTAGTTTAGAATAATTAGTAGGCGCAGTTTCATTTCTCCAGCGACTACTGGTTAGATATTATCTGAGTGGTAGAACTCCTCCATGCTGTAGTGGAAGGGTAGCGTGTGTTGTGCTGGTACTGTGTGTGTATCAGTGTATCAGGGGCTACAGCATGGCAGTGCTTTTTTAAAACACCTAACTTCAGACCTGGACAATAATTTAATATGTATATATATATACAAAAAAAAAATATATATATAGCAATATTCCATATTTATTTATAAGGCGCACTGTATTATAAGGCACACTATCAATGAACATCTATTTTCTGGTCTATTTTTATACATAAGGCACATAAGTAAACAAAACTGTAATTCCTAAAAAAATATATATAAATACATAAATATTTGCTTTAATTTCTCTCCTGAAAACTGTTTACATCGGTGAGTACAGCGCTTCCGTTTATTTACAGTAAGCTTAGATTCCCAATATTTTAGCACAGTTATCTGCCTAGATAACATTTAAAGATTAAATATAAAAGATTAAATATAAAAGTTTGATAATTAGATAAATTAATACTAAATTAAATTAAAAAATCTATAAATAAGTGTTAATCAAAAAAAAAATGTTTTGCTCTGTTATTCAAGTTTAAATGCATTAATTAAAATATCACAGTTTCTCTTGCATTCACAAGTACAATATAATTTCCCTTTTCAGTTTATTCAGTATAAAAAAAGAAAACGTTAATGATAAATGAATGAAATAGTGCTGTCAGTGTGTTTAATCTGGAAACTTTTACACATTTTATTCTTATTTTTTTTTTCAATTTTGGCCCAGCCTGGTGACAAGTTAAACCCAGTTTATACCTCTACACTGTAGCCTATGCTGTAGCCCTACGTGAACCTCCCCAGAAATATAACTACACCACGTGAACAGCAGCAGCTGTGATTGGTCCAATGAGTCACCCACCCCTGCCTTCACGGTTTAACTGGAGAGTGACACAGAGACGCCTGCACCAACAAATGCAGAAATATAAAGACTACAGCTGTGTAATGGCTCTCATACAGGCTACACCATCGACAACTTTACACAGAAGTTTAAACTGGCCTTTACAGGATTCATCTAGTGAATCATAACTAGATGGACGTCATAACTGTCAGTCCAATTTCCATGGAAGCGTCAGTGTCATTATGTGATGGATACAGCAGTAGGTGGACAGATTAAGACTAATGATCGGTTCGGTTAGTGTCATGGAAACCAAAGGCAGGAGGCTCTGCCTTCTACAGACCAGGGCTGCTTTATTATCTGTTTTATCAATAGTGGCCTTTACAACACAAATAACTCCAAAGACTGCAATTTACAAATGAGCTCAAAATGAGGCTGTAAGCAGCCTGACCGGTTCCAGATGACTGTTTTCATCAATTAAGTCGAGTTAAGGAGTGTCACGTTTGTGTAGTCCAACACATCTAATGCTATTGATGTGCTTGTTTACAGGTTGCATAGCATATATGAGGTAAATTTACAATGAAATTTTAAATGCTGAGGTAAATGTGTGTCTAGAACAGCATGGCGAAAGTAAATATACAATTAGATCAGCACTACTGAGGTAAATTCACAATGAAATTTTAAATGCTGAGGTAACTGTCACTACAACAGTACAGCATATCAAACAACAAATATGCTAAATATGACATTGCACAAAATATATTGCACATTCTGCGATGTGAATATGGCACACGTGCACATTGTGACAACAATGTTCATTTTGAATGTTCACTGGCAAATCCACACTCCACCCACTGCTTAATTAAGTGTATGGTTAGAACAGCACCATTGAGGTAAATCTGTAACCGAAATTGAATTGCTGAGGTAAACGTGTGTCTAGAACAGCATGGTGAAAGTAAATTTTGAATTATATTAGCATTACTGAGGTAAATTCACAATGAAATTTTAAATGATGAGGTAAATGTGTGTCTAGAACAGTACACCATATCAAGCAGCAAAAACGCTGAATCCTGCGACATGAATATGGGGAACTTGCCCTCCTTGCGGGCAATGTGAAAACTGGCATCTATCAAACTAAGGCACTACTGAGGTAAATTCACAATAAAATTTTAAATGCTGAGGTAAATGTGTGTCAAGAACCGCATGCCAAATGTAAATGTATAATTAGATTAGCACTTCTGAGATAAATTGATGGTAAAATGTTAAATGCTGAGGTAAATGTGTGTCTAGAACAGCATGACAAAAGTAAATGTATGATAGATTAGCACTGCTGAGGTAAATTCACAATTAAATTTTAAATGCTGAGGTAAATGTGTCACTAGAACAGTACAGCATATCAAGCAGCAAAAACGGTGAATCCTGAAGTAAATGTGTGTCTAGAACAGCATGGCGAAAATAAATTCATGATTAGATTAGCACTACTGAGGTAAATTCTCAATGAAATTTTAAATGCTGAGGTGTGTCTAGAACTGCATGGTGAAAGTAAATTTATGATTACAGTAGCATTACTGAGATAAATTGACACAAAATGTTAAATGCTGAGGTAAATGTGTGTCTAGAACAGCATGGCAAAAGAAAATGTATGATAGCTTAGCACTACTGAGGTAAATTCACACAAGAATTGTAAATGCTGAGGTAAATGTGTCACTAGAACTGTAAACTATATCAAGCAGCAAAAACGTTGAATCCTGCGACATGAATATGGCACACGGGCACATTGCGACAACAATGTTGGTTCTGAGTGTTCATTGGTACTCACCACCAAAGAGAGGGGTCTTTTCCATGACACTACTCCAATCAGACCTGACAGCAGCACCTGCGGAAAAAGAAGCAGAATGAAAACAATTTCTTCAGCCAGTAGTTTGAAGAAACGACCAAAGCGAGCCGCTGTACGAGACAATTTTAGGCCGCAGACGGTGGCAGCACCAGGGGAAATGAAGCGGGGTGCCACCAGGGACGGGGAACATGCCCTCCTCGCGGGCAATGTGAAAACTTTGTGAATATTTCAAGTGTGGGGACAGCGTTTTGGTGCGATAGCGCAGCCTGAAATGCACTACAAAGCCCCGCAGGCACTGCAGCGCTATCACACGCTCAAGCTGAGTGTTTTCATAGCCACTTTTACAGTAGCTGCGAGGCCTGTCCCCACACTCTCTCTCTCTATCTTTCTCCTTCACCCTCTATTACCCACTAACACTCACTCTCTCCTTCAGCAAACTGCTCTTTTAAACTTTGTCCCTTTTCACTCTCCCTCTCTTTCTCTCTTTCATATACAGACAGTGATGCTCTCTTGCTCAGGAATTCCTTTACTGAGAGGGCAAATGGGTTATACTAGGATAATTAAAATGACTAAAAAATATATATTTCCAAGTAGGGATGCACAGAATATATTCAGTAAAAAAACTTTATTACTTAATTTATATTAAACATCTAATTGTAGTGTATTTTTAAGTTTATCATTACACTACTAATCCTAAACATTAGGATTTGTTAACTCCACCCACTGCTTAAATAAGTATTGTGTATGGTTAGAACAGCACCACTGAGGTAAATCTGTCAGTAAAATTGGACTGCTGAGGTAAATGTGTGTCTAAAAAAGCATGGCAAATGTAAATTCATGATTTCAATAGCACTACTGAGGTAAATCTGTCAGTAAAATTGCACTGCTGAGGTAAATGTGTGTCTAGAAAAGCATGGCAAATGTAAATTCATGATTACATTAGCAATACTGAGGTAAATTTAAATCTCTGCAGTAAATGCGTCACTAAAACAGTACTACTAAGCTATATTTATGATAAGATCAGCAATACTGAGGTAACTGTATGATTAAAATAGTAATACTGAGGTAAATGTATGAATAGAATAGTACTTAGAATAGTACCACTGAGGTACATTTATTATAAGAATAGCATTGCTGAGGTAAATGTATGATTAGAATAGTACTACTAAGGTACATTTTTTATAAGAATAGCATTATTGAGGTAAATGTATGAATAGAATAGTAATACTAAGGTACATTTATTATAAGAATAGCATTATTGAGGTAAATGTATGATTAGAATAGTACTACTAAGGTACATTTATTATAAGAATAGCGTTGCTGAGGTAAATGTATGATTAAAATAGTACTACTGATGTACATTTATTATAAGAATAGCATTACTGAGGTAAATGTATGATTAGAATAGTACTACTGAGGTACATTTATTATAAGAATAGCATTACTGAGGTAAATGTATGATTAGAATAGTACTACTGAGGTAAATGTATGATTAGAATAGTACTACTGAGGTAAATGTATGATTAGAATAGTACTACTAAGGTACATTTATTAAAAGAATAGCTTTACTGAGGTAAACTTATGATTAGAACAGTACTACTGGGGTATATTTATTATAAGAACAGCATTACTGAGGTAAATGTATGATTAGAATAGTAATACTGAGGTACATTTATTATAAGAATAGCTTTACTGAGGTAAATGTATGATAAGAATAGAACCACTGAGGTAAATCTATGATTAAAATTGAACTGCTGAGGTACATAAAGGCATTCTTTCAATCCGGAGTTAAATTACAGTTAGCTGATACAGAAAGCATTTACAAGTTTGATAAAAAGGGGATGTTACTCAGTTGTTCAATATGAAGACTGACCAAAGTTTAATTTAATTTAACTTCATGCCATTATCTCATCAGCTCATCTTTTAATCGCCGAGCTCCTCACAGTAAGAGAAGTGTTGACTGGGGTGCCCAAACTTTTGCACGGTGCTGTATAGTAAAAGGCCACTTGAGAACAGTAAGGATCTGTGTGTGAATATACTCTGGAGTCGTCTGCATTTAATGAATTAAAACAGCTGATTTAATATTCCCCCAGAGCGCAGGGACCGTCTCCACACTGAATAACACTACTGGCTAATAGAGTGTGTTGGTGTGTGTTTTCAATCTGTGCACACTGCGGTCTCTGGGGGACGAGAGACAATTTGATTTAAATGATAATTTGATGTCATCATTAGAATCTTCCTGCAACTGGCATAAATTTGTTCCCGGTGCTCGGAGCGAGATTATATTTTCCAGCAAGGTTATTTATTTTTTTTCCTCAATTGGTGTCGTATTTATTTTCCTTTTCCTATTTCCATAATGCATGAGAGAGAGAGGTGGGGCAGGGGGGCAGGAAGTGGAGAGAGAGAGACATGGCGAGAGAGAGATAAGAGAGTGAGAAAGATGGCAAGAAAAGAAAAGAGGAGGAGAGAATGATGTGAGGGCTTCACTTTCTATTTGCTCTTATGAATTATTGATCCCATGGTTAGCTGAGTGTTTGTGTGTGTGAGAGAAAGAGACACTCACAAAGAGATAGAGAGAGAGAGAGAGAGAGAGAGAGAGACAGACAGAGAGATGGAGACAGAGGGAAAGAGACATGAAAAGAGGAAGAGTGAGAGACAGAGAGAATAAGTGTGAGGGACAGGATGAGAGGGAGAATTAGACAGAATTAGGGATGGTAGAGAGAGAGAAAGAGACTGAGACAGAATTGAGGATAAGAGGAAAGAGATGAATAGAAGAAGAGAGAATGGGAGAGAGTGAGAGAGGCTGAGCAAAAGGTAAGAGCAAGAGTGAGAGGAAGTAAAATAATGACAGATAGGGAGAGAATGATAGATAGATAGATAGATAGATAGATAGATAGATAGATAGATAGATAGATAGATAGATACTTTATTTATCCCGAAGGAAATTTAGAAATGATGAATAGAGGGAGAGAGCCTAGAGAATGAAAGACAGAAAGAATGAGAGGGAGATGTAAAATGAGAAAAATGAATACAGGAAGAGTGAGAGAATGAGTGAGAGTGAGAATAATGAGAGTGAATGGGAGTTTAAAAAGGGGAGAGAAAGAGAGAGGCTGAGTGAAAGTTAGAGACGAGACAACAGAGTGAAAAAAGAGTTAGAGAAGAGAGAGAGCAGGGTGAGTGTGGACATGAGAGGGAGAGAAATTATAAGAATTAGAGATAGGGAGAAAGAGAGAGAGCCTAGAGAATGAGAGAAAGAAAAAATGAGACAGAGGTATAGAAAAAGAGACTAACAGAGCAAAAGTAAGTGTAAGAATGAGAGGACAAGGCAGTTAAAGAAGGGGAGAGAAAGAAAGAGGCTGAGCGAAAGTTAGAGATGAAACAACAGACTGAAAGAAAGAGTCAGAGATGAGAAAGAGCAGGATGAGTAATAGAACGAAAGAGAGAGGACGTATAAGAATTAGACGTATGGAGAGAAAAACAGATGAATAGAGGGAGAGAGCCTAGAGAATAGGAGGAAGAAAGAATGAGAGGGAAATGGAACTAAAGAAGGGGAGAGAAAGAGAGAGGCTGAGCAAAATTTCGAGATGAGACAACAGAAGGAAAGAACGCACTGGAGATGAGAGAAAGCAAGAGCAAGAGAGAGAATGAGAGGAAGAGGGAGTGTAAAAATGAAAGGTAGAGAAAGACACACGAATAGCATGAGCGAGCCTAAAGAATAAGAAAAAGAAAGAATGAGAGGGAGAGGGAAAGGAAGGTATAGAATAAGAAAGAGAGGGAGAGAAAGAGATAATCTGAGACAGATTTAGGGATGAGAGAGTGAGGCAGAGATAGAGAGGAAGAGAAAGGCTGAGACAGAATTGGAGATACATGGAGAGAGACGAAAAAGGGAGAGTGAGAGAATGAGAGAGCATGAGAGAGCAAAAGTAAGTGTGAGAATGAGAGTGAAAGGAAAGAGAAAGAAGAGAAAGATAGAGGCTGAGCAAAAGTTTGACATGAGACAACAGTGAAAAAAAGAGGTAAGAGATGAGAGAGAGCAAGAGTGAGTGAGAGAATGAGAGGGAGAGGAAGTATAAGAATGAAAGACAGGAAGAGAAAGACAGATGAAAAGAGGAAGAGAGCCTAGAGAATAATAAAAAGAAAGAATGAGAGGGAGAGGAAGGTATAGAATAAGAGAGAGGGAGAGAAAGAGATAATCTGAGACAGATTTAAGGATGAGAGAGTGAGAAAGAGAGAGAGCGAAAGAGTGAGACAGGATTGGAGATAAATGGGGAGAGATGAATAGAGGAAGAATGAGAGAATGAGAGAGCAAAAGTAAGTGTGAGAATGAGAGTGAAAGGAAAGAGAAAGAAGAGAAAGTTAGAGGCTGAGCAAAAGTTAGAGATGAGAGAGAGCAAGAGTGAGTGAAAGAATGAGAGGGAGAGGAAGTATAAGAATGAAAGACAGAAAGAGAAAGAGATGAATAGAGGAAGAGAGCCTAGAGCATAGGAGGAAGAAAGAATGAGATGGAAACGGAGCTAAAGAAGGGGAAAGAAAGAGATAAGCTGAGACAGAAGCTGAGACAGATTTAGGGATAGGAAAGTGAGACAGAGAGAGAGAAAAGGGGAAAATGGAATTAAAAAGGGGGAGAGAAAGAAAGAGGTTGAGCAAAAGTTAGAGATCAGACAACAGTGAAAGAAAGAGTCAGAGATGAGAAAAACCCATGAAGAGACCAGGTGTAGGAGTTATGCTATGTTCAGACTGCAGACAAATCAGATTTTGTGTTTCCGGACATTAAACAGTGCATTCAATCTGTTTTGGATCCAATTTGGATTTCATGCGGTTTCTGTCTGTTCAGACTAGCAAAAACAAATCCGGATACAATCTCTCTAAAATAGGGAGAGGCAGAGTGAGGGGAAAATGAGAGAAATAGGGAACGCAAGACAGAGAGAGGAGTGAAAAACAGGTAAAAAAAAGTATCTTTCTAGTGGAAAATGAACTTGTACTCACTCCCAACAACTCTTTCTCAACTCTTTCTGCTTCCTCAGCTCCAGCTCTCTCTCTGTCTCTCTCTCTTCACAGATCAGCCTCTCTCGCTCAATAGCACTGCTTTAACTTTTCATCTGCAGTTACTCTCACTGTGGAGCACAGCTGTAATTTAGACTAATATAAGTGGTACTGATGGTGAGT
Source organism: Astyanax mexicanus (assembly GCF_023375975.1). Classification (NCBI taxonomy): domain Eukaryota; kingdom Metazoa; phylum Chordata; class Actinopteri; order Characiformes; family Acestrorhamphidae; genus Astyanax; species Astyanax mexicanus. Next base: position 13,047,494 of record NC_064430.1, on the reverse strand, counting down.
AAATTTCTCTATAGTCAGCACTGTACGAGTTCTGTATTAGCTCGGCTGCTAACAAGTGCAACTACACACTCAGCAGTTTTCAACTTTTCCAGACAGCCTTTTCAGACTCATTTTTGGGGTCAGCAGTGAAAGGAGAAGGCTTTACCTGTTCAGACTGCCAACACAATCAAATATTTGGCAAATCTAGATATCTACAGGGGTTGGACAATGAAACTGAAACACCTGTCATTTTAGTGTGGGAGGTTTCATGGCTAAATTGGGGCAGCCTGGTGGCCAATCTTCATTAATTGCACATTGCACCAGTAAGAGCAGAGTGTGAAGGTTCAATTAGCAGGGTAAGAGCACAGTTTTACTCAAAATATTGCAATGCACACAACATTATGGGTGACATTCCAGAGTTCAAAAGAGGACAAATTGTTGGTGCACGTCTTGCTGACGCATCTGTGACCAAGACAGCAAGTCTTTGTGATGCATCAAGAGCCACGGTATCCAGGGTAATGTCAGCATACCACCAAGAAGGACGAACCACATCTAACAGGATTAACTGTGGACGCAAGAGGAAGCTGTCTGAAAGGGATGTTCGGGTGCTAACCTGGATTGTATCCAAAAAACAAATCTGATCTGATCACTTACAAATATCAGTGTGAACAGTCGTCTCAACAGATCTGATTTGCCTGCAGTCTGAACTATATCTGTGAAAATCGAAGCAATTTCCTAAGCACTTCCTCCACCTTGTTTGACAGCGTATATCTTCTTTTTCATTACATGTATCAGCAAAACTCCATTGTACCACATTGTACAGCATTGTATATCGTCGCTGTCCAACGAAAAACAAGTATCTCCAAAACTGCAACTTTACAGGAGAGAAACAAATCCTTCTAAATGTATAATGGAAGTCAATGTGTTTAAAAAGTGTTTATTTCAGGTCATTTTGAAGAGTTTCTATTGGTCCATTCATCAATAAATTGGCACAGTGTAAGGGACAGTTTGTTTGTTTAACTTTTGTAGTAATCTAAAAATTGACAAAAATGGACACTGTTGGACAGTGACGATATAATGCTCAGCAACCCTACTGTCATCATGTAATGTAACCAAGTGGTTACTGATCAGGTTAATAATCAGGTGATCTACATCACTATGTGTTTTGTGGCATTAAGAGCACTTTGGAGGATTCATTCTTCGCTTTCTCGGATATCGGTCTGATGCCAGGTCTTGGAACAGTGCCAAGTCTAATATAAACACAAACACACACACACACACACACACACACTACTCTCTCTGCCCCTCCACCTCATATACACAGACCCTTATTCTCTATTCACCCTCTGTCAGTTTCACTCTGTCTCTCCATTCTCTCACATCAATGAACACACATTCTCTCTCTCTCTCTCTCTCTCTTCCTTTCTTTCTTTCTTTCTTTCTCTCTTTTTCTCTTTCTCTGTCTTCTCTTTCTCTCTTGTTTGTAGTTGCACCTGCTCCCTTAAGCTGACCCTGAAGGCCAGAGGTTGTAGTGTAAATAGAGGAGACTGTGTGTGTGTGTGTGTGTGTTGTTGCCTTGCCCTGGAGAGTCTGCTGCTGCCTCTCGCATTTCATTTTCACCTCAAACACACACCACACACCCATTTAGAGCTCCCAACAGACCAGCACTCACTCAGCACACCACTCTCCACCAAGCCAGCAGCACCATTATATTCACACCCACATTAAGCCCCGCCCACTCACTTACTCCGACTCAGGCCCCACTGACCACAGACCCATATTCATCATGTATCTAAGACAAAATTGGAGACCTAGAACTTGTGGTTCCATTTACAAATGTAGACATGTCTATGGGCAGAAGGTTTTTTTTTTTTTTTTTGCACTATTTAAGGGCCTTTTCACTCTTGTCCCGAATAAATTAATCTGCATGCAGGACCAATTCTGGGCTTGTTTGGGGGAGGGGAAATTTTTTGCTGGTTTTTGTTCACACACAAGAAATCCCACAGAACTGTAGCTTGATTGTGCAATTCCATGCATCATGTTTCTGCATTTAGGATTGCAAAAAAGCTCCCTTGCTGCTTTTTAATCCGTTTGCTTACTTCCTCCACCATGTTTAACAGCTTGTAACTTCTTTTTAATTACATAGAGCAGCAAACCCCCATTGTACCACATCATTGTACACCATTGCATATGCAGCGTACCAACCATACCGTCATACAGTGATGCTATCATGTAGTTACTGATGTTATCATGTGACCAATAATAGACTGTTGCAGGATAACAACTATATCCTCATTTCTGCATGTAGGATCACACAAAAAAAGCTCCAATCATTTTCTGCTTTTTAGCTGTTTGCTTAAACAAAAACACTTACAAAGCGAGGAACAGCACTTTTGGAACGCTAGGCATATCTCACTCCACAAAGCTGATGAGCTTATTACAGTACTCTCACTCTAGTCCTATCAAAGTGTGGGTTTATTAGGATATGCTCATGGAAAGGGAAGTAATGCGTAAGTTAAAGTAAGTTAAAGCAGCCACATTACAAAATGAACCAATCACTCAACCTTACACGCAGCACAGGGAGCGGATAGCTTCAACCCCTTCAGTGAAAGCTATCCATTCCAGACCAGATCATAAGGGGATAAGTACTCTGGATTACTCTTGGACTCAGAAACACATACTGAGAGAAACAGCAAACACCCCTCATTGTATGATTGACATACATAAACAGGATTCAAACCAGCAATCTCCTGATCATAGTGGCAGCGATTAGCCCACAATATACTCCCATTCATGCAGCATTCACTGGCCTGTCTCCCCATTAATAACTTCTATGATACAGTCCAAGCCTAGTGAAGACCTCCCTCAACCCCCTGCAGAATTCTGCAGCTATTTTAGCTTCTTCACAGCATTCCCCACTTTTGCCTTGATGCTGCATTACACAGTCTTGGCATTCTCTGAAACACTTTCACAAGAAGCCACCTGGGATGCCAAGAAGATTCACATATCCTGATATCTTGTCTGCTGCCCGGAAACGACCTGTTTAAGGGCATTTCAAGTTCAGATGTGCTTAATTGAGACTATTTTGGGGTATTCACTCTTGAATTACAAAAATAAGCATCATTTAAACTCAAAACTAAGGAAAAAAAAAAAGATCAAACGAACAATTCACTCAGTCAGGTCTGAACTGTTGACTGGTACTGTATGTTCTGAGGAGGGATTTTGCTTAAAATGTTAAAATGTTGTTTGCACTTCTGAGGGAGGTTTGATTAGATTTTTCTTTTTTTAGATAAGCTCACCAGATAAGCTGAGTACAAACAAACACACCAATAACGTAGCAAATACATTTAATCAGCTATTAGAAAATATGCAGTAATCAGCATTATATACAGCTCTGGAAAAAAGAAACCACTTCTGTTTCTGAATTAGTTTCTCTGATTTTGCTATTTATAGGTATATGTTTGAGTAAAATGAACATTGTTGTTTTATTCTATAAACTACGGACAACATTTCTCCCACAACAATAGCAAATAAAATATTGTCATTTAGAGCATTTATTTGCAGAAAATGAGAAATGACTGAAATAACAAAAAAGATGCAGAGCTGTCAGACCTCAAATAATGCAAAGAAAACAAGTTCATATTCATAAAGTTTTAAGAGTTCAGAAATCAATATTTGGTGGAATAACCCTGGTTTTTAATCACAGTTTTCATGCATCTTGGCATGTTCTTCTCCACCAGTCTTACACACTCCTTTTGGATACCTTTATGCCACTCCTGGTGCCAAAATTCAAGCACTTCAGCTTGGTTTGATCATCCATCTTCCTCTTTATTATATTCCAGTGGTTTTAAGTGGTCTGTTATTTTTTTCCAGAGCTGTATATGTGGGTGTATATGTGGGTGGCTTGTGGGGTGTAAAATAATATTGATACACTTGAGAATCTGAAAGTGGATTCCAGATGGATGGGACATTCATTGAACCACAGCATCACATGTAAATGTCTTAGCAGGCACATTTTACTTCGGTTTGATCAGATTCTGGTTCACTTTCACCCTTGATGTGATTTGTTTGGTCTGGTGTGAACGCAGTGATTGCACCACTTACACCAAATAAGGATCTAAACATCAGCACCGAGAAAGTTCTTTAGTATGGTCACTTTAGTACGAAGTAAGTGTGTGAAACCAAAACTAATCAGAATAAATGAATATAGTGTAACAAACGTAACTTCTAACTTTGCTCCAGACTTTTTAATACCGTCATTTTACCAAAGTTTCTTGACCTCTCTGTAAAAACCTTGGTAAAAATGGTAAATTTCCTTAAATCCTTCAGAAGACCACAGTTCAGCCAGTCCAGAGTGTGTTTAATCAGTGAAATCCAGTAGTGGCAGCTGTGGTTGAATGTAGCTGTTGTGCGAGACTTAAGAAACCTGGATTTAGATTTGTGCCATATACTGATACACCCAGACATACATATTTCTGGTTATCTGCACACTGTTTGTAGCACTCTTGTCCAACCCCCACTCCATCCTAAGCCTTTATCGCGGAGTGTTTGAGGATAGTGGGTACTAAACCCTCAGGGAAAGGAGCCGAGGTCCAGGTGGTGGTTCCCCGCCCGCCTGGCCGTGCCTGTGAAGAGGCGATATTCAGGAGAGCAGCGTGGATAGCGAGCACAAATGAAAAGGGATTTTCCTCTTGACTGCACTCTGAACAGGATTAAGACACAACACTTACCGACATTAGCTACAGTGGTCTGAGCTGAGATATGGCCCGGCTACGAGAGCTTTAGAGACAGGGAAGCCCTGTCTGCTGCTGGGAGGAGAACACTGGGCTTCAGCACAGAGGAAAGACCAACCGCTACTAAAGGCAGCAGGCTTGTAATAAAAGGTCAGTGCGGCTCAAAGTCAATGAAATTTATACAGATTACATGTTTAAAGAGGAAGACATGATCTATAAAAGCCAGACAATGGGGAAACCTTTTGTCGATACATAAAAATTGCATTATGGTTGATGACCAGCTCTCCTTTACGCACCATTTTGCCTCATTTGCTCAGTCCTGCTGTTTTGCGCTTTACAACATCAGACGAATTTGACCATTTCAAACACAACATGTCACCCAACATCTGGTCCAAGCAGTGGTCAACTCATGCCTTAACTATTGCAATGCCATACTAACTGGTCTTCAACCAGGCAAAACCAATGGCCAAACATCATCCCACTGCTTGTTCAGCTTCACTAGCTACCAGTTACTGCTCGCATCAAATTCAAAGCTCTTAAAATCGCCTACAAGGTAAAGACAGAGCAGCTCCCTACTACCTGCACTTATTCCTAAAGGTCTATGTTACCTCCCGGCAGCTGCGCTCTTCCAATAAACGTCTCCTCACGTTGCCAAACATTCACACAAAACAATCCAGAATATTATCATACAAAGTTCCCCAATGATGGAACAAACTTCAAACCTTCTACTACCAGATCAGGAGAATCCCTCACTACCTTTAAAAAAACTCCTGAAGACAGAGCTTCCCAAAGAGCACTTACTCTCCTAACACCTCTAACTAACTACCTATGGAAAATGATGAGTTTCTTTGTTTTTTTCTAAACTAAAAACCCCCTGGAATGTAATCAAGAGGAAGATGGATGATCACAAGCCATCAAAGCACGCTGAGCAGCTTGAATTTTTGCATTCAAGGCATAAAGTTATTCAAAAGCAATGTGTAAGACTGGTGGAGGAGAACATAATGCCAAGGTGCATAAAAAACCATAAACTATTGATTAAAAAACAGGGTTATTCCACTAAATATTGATGTCCTGAACTTTTAAAACTTTAGAATTATGAAGATGTTTTTTTGCATTATTTGAGGTCTAAAAGCTCTGCATCTTTTCGTTATTTCAGCCATTTCTCATTTTCTGCAAAAAAAATGCTCTAAATGACGATATTTAATTTGGAATTTGGGAGAAATGTTGTCCGTTGTTTATAGAATAAAATATTTTTTTTATTTTATTTTACTCAAACATGCACCTATAAATAGCAAAATCAGAGAAACTGATTCAGAAACTGAAGTGGTCTCTTAATTTTTTTCCAGAGCTGTATGTCCCCTATTGTTAGCTCTACTCTAGATCTTTGCCAAGAGCCAAAGCAGATCACCTTCTGCTCATGACTGTATAACAGCAGTACAGATAGCTGGTATAAAACTGTAAATATTCAGCAGTGTTATAAAACTCCAGTCCTGGAAGCTGCACAGCCTCATGTTTTTCTTCAGCTAATTATCAAACTGATGAAGGGCTTGATAATTATCAGATGATATGAATCAGCTTTGTTCGTGAGGGGAAAAAACAAAACTGCAGTACAGAGGTGGCTTCAGGACAGGATGTGGGGAATACTGAGCTATGTGTTTTATTGTGTAGATAATATGGGTGCATTGTCAGGACCACAGTTTGACTATGCCCTTCAGAATCAACAGCTGCTCATATGAATATGAATACAATGGCAAAACAATTAATATATTGTCGAAAGTACAAAGGCATGAGTCTGTTAGTCTTGACAAAATGACATGATCTAAGGCAAACTTCTTTCTACAGCCATGCAGATTTTTTTTTTTTTCTAAAATGACTGGGATCTTTTTTTGTTGCTCTAAGTGATTTAAAATTGTATTGATTTTTGTAAACTGATATCACTTTTGTTTCTTTGGATGACTGCAACATTTTAGTAACATTATTTTTAAATAATTTACTTTTTTATTTTTTTATTTTTAAAATGACTAAAAATCTTGAATATTTTAGGATGGTCATTCGTATAACCTGGATTGTCATAGATTTAAAAAAATATTTATATATACTTTATATCTTCAGATTTGTCTAAATGAATGAATTTTATCATTATTATTAATGAGCAGAATCTTTATTTTATTTTTTATAAAAAGAATCTTTTAGATTTTTGTAAATAACAGATTTTTCTGTTGCGCATACATTTTTAGTAATTTTATAAATAACTAGAATGAGTTGAGAATGAGAATCTTGTACATTTTTGTATAGAATTGGGATTTTATATAACTGGTGATAACTGGCTTGTTTTGTTTTTCTAAGCTACTGGAATTTTTGGGGGGCTAAATAGCGTGCTTATTTTTTTTTACATTTTCTTAAGTTACCATTTTTGGTCAAATTACTGAAGCAATGCTATCAGTAAAACCCACATTGCAGTATTCTATTCAGTTCAGATGAGTGAGAGTTATGCATATATGGCTTGACTGATTTTATACCACTGTGTTAAATATTTCATGCACTAGTACGTGATTCACATTTAATGTATTTTTGTACACAGTTATCTGTAAGTAAAGCTGTGCTCTCTGCTGGGTTTTCTTTGATTTAACAGCGTGAGGAAAGACAAGGCTGTAACGCAGTCAGCGCAGTCAGCGCAGTCTCGCAGATCCAGCAGAGGATATGTAAAGATGAACAGTCACTGAAGCGTAATACTCTCTGAAGCCTCAATTTCACAATCCTCACAGCTCTCTAAAGTGCAGTA